>NC_037673.1:68008043-68185558 GCF_003255815.1 Theropithecus gelada
AAAAAAAAAAAAAAAAAAAAAAAATTAGCCGGGTGTGGTGGCAGGCTCCTGTAATCCCAGCTACTCGGGAGGCTGAGGCAGGAGAATGGCATGAATCCGGGAGTCAGAGCTTTCAGTGAGCTGAGATTGAGCCACTGCACTCTAGCCTGGGTGACAGAGTGAGACTCCGTCTAAAAAAATTAATAAATAAAAAGACACAAAAACCATTCTAGAGTCAAACTTATACACGAATTTTCATAAGTTGTCATGTGATTTGCAAGAAAGCCTAAAGTTATGTCTCCACTCAGGTCTTCTTTCAATTGTGGTCGGAACTGGACATCTCCCACGAGGACAGTTTCCACTTCCAGTAATGGCTGAGGAGGTCCTACTGCAAATAATAATGAGAAACTCAGAACGAAATATTTTAGAACCACCACCTGAAAGTATTGGAGAGTAAGTAAGAGCAGGAAGGTACTAGAGAGGGTTTGAAATCTAGAAGAGACCAGTGACATTAGATGAGTTTCCTATTTTTTCTTTTGTTTTGCTTTATAGCTTTTAGCCTAAAGGCAGACCTGGTCCACACTCTGCAGGACATAGAAACCTATAATCTTATTGCTTAAAGAATTAGGAGACAGAGATCAGGACAATCATACCAGCTAGAAAGTGAGGGGTTCTCGGGCACGGTGGCTCATACCTGTAATCCCAGCACTTTGGGAGGCCAGGGAGGGCAGATCACTTGAGGTCAGGGGTTTGCGATCAGCCTGGCCAATATGGTGAAACCCCATCTCTACTAAAAATACAAAAATTAGCTAGGTGTGGTGGTATACAACTGTTGTCCCAGCTACTTGGGAGGCTGAGGTGGGAGAATCGCTTGCACTTGGGAGGCAGAGATTGCAGTGAGCCAAGATCACACCACTGAACTTCAGGCTGGCAGCCTGGGGGACAGGGTGAGACTCAGTCTCAAAAAGGAAGAAAGAAGGAAGGAAGGAAGGGAAGGAAGGAAGGAAGGAAGGAAAGAAAGAGAGAGAGAGAAAGGAAAGAAGGAAGGAAGGAAGGAAGGAAGGAAAGATGGAAGGAAGGAAGAAAGGGAGAAAGAAAGAAAGTGAGGGGAGAAATTCCAGAAAGAACAGAATCAGAGAGGAAGAGTCCACAAATCTGCTCATAAACTGCTCTTATTTCTGGCTGACTCTAGAATCATCATGTGACTCCAAGCAATCCAATTAAGTCTAAGCACTGAACCTCTATTGAAGACTTTGGTTCTGCTTGCTTTAAAAAAGTTAATATTCTTTGAAGGAACATATTAGGTTCGTGCAAAAGTAATTTAAAGTAATGGCAAAACCGCAATTACGTTTGCACCAACCTAATAACAGAATAGAGAATCTCCTTAATGTATTGCTCACAATGTCAAGGATACAATAAAAAATTGCTAGACATACAAAAAAACCCAAAAAACCAAAAAACAAAAAAGAAAAATGTGACTTATATTCAAGAGAAAAAGGCAATCAAGGGAGACCAACTCTTAAATAACACAGATGAATTTAGCAGACAGATACTTTAAAGCTGCTATAACTGTGCTCAAAGACTTAAAGGAAAATATGCTCCCAAAAGGAGAAGCAACCAACTTTAGTAGTCCTATATGTACTAAACATTTATAGACCGGAAAATGTTTGAAGATGTTCAAAGTATACAAGAATTACAGGAAACTTCATAATTCCTATTTTACAATCCTATTTAGCCTCGTTTTACTTGTATTGAAAAATTTATTCAAATGAAGGCAAGACACTTTGATCAGCTGATTTGATAAACTCATTTTGAGGGAGACATCAAAATATAAAAGAACTGAACTGCATCAAATACAAAAAGATATTTTTATTGATCAAGTATGTGGAACACATAGCACTGTTCTTCGCCATATTCTTCACCTCATCCTTTCTGAAGAGGAGAAAGGGGAGGAAGGGATGTTGATCATTTATGCATTCAACTCAGTCTGCTTAATTGAGCTGGGATCTAGCTTTGGCTTTGACTAAAATTTCCCAAATAAAGATTCTACAGGATGCTCTTGTGTAGAAAGCAAATAAAGAAGCCACAAAGAAAGGATTCGATTATCAAATACTTTTGAGAAATACTGAGTAAAATATAATTTTTTTTTCCTGTAGGGCCTTTTAGAGCCTTCAACATGGGAATGTGCATTGTGAGTCACCCAGGGTGGCAGGGTCAGGTGGCACAAAGCCTGGCAATCACATGTAGAGGAGGGGGTCAAGGCAGGGCAATGACTCTGAAGTTCCCCAAGAGGGGGATGCTCATTTATTCGATCAGCAAATATTAATTGAGCATCTACTCTGCTCTAACCTTGGCACTTATATTTATGTGGTAGATAAAACTGCTCTCATTGAACTTACTGTTTAGCTAGAGAGATAGTCAAAACTAAGTAAATAAACAAATAATAATAAAATTCCAAGTAGTAATGAGTGCTACAAAGGAAAGAAACAACAGAGAACACTGGAGTGGGGGCGGGAGCTACCTAGACAGAGTGGTTAAAAAAGGCCTCGCAGGAAGTGATAGACAACCTGAGAGCTGATCAACAAGAAAGAGGTGGCCTGTCAGGAGCCACAGGAAGAGTGTCCCGGGCCGAGAAAGAAACGTGCATGGAGGCCATAAGGCAGGAACTGTTTTGTGTGCTTAAGCCTCTGAGAGGGAGCAGGTGGCTGGAGCATAGACGGTCGTCCAGAAGATGGTTAAAAGGAAGAAAATGACCACTAAGGCAAGCATCAAAATGAGAGCTGAGGCTACTTACAGTGTTTCTTCCTTATTTCTCACTTGCAGTGTGAAGAAATGCACTGAGTTTTCTGCTAGTGGTAATGTAAAATAGCATGACCACCTGAGTAAATATTTTGGTGTTTTCTTACAAAGGTAAATGTACACCTGTACTCTGATCCAGCCATTCTATTCCTTGATATTTACCAAAGAGAAATTAAAACACATGTCCGCACAAAAAATTGTTAAAAATGTTCATAGGAGCTTTATTTGTAATGCCTCAAAACTGAAAATAACCCAGATGTCAATTGACAAGTGAATAGTTTAAAAATTGGGGCATATTCATAAAAGTAAATAATATTCAACAATAAAAAACAAACTAATACATACATAAAAATGCATTTGCAGAAAACTTAGTTCTGTACATAGAAAATCCTAAGACATTTACAAATTAAGAAGTGAATTTAACAAGTTTACATGATTCAAGTCCAAAATCTTTTGTGTTTACATATACTACAATGAATAATTTGATAATAAAATTTTAACATTCAGTGTGCAATAGCTTCTAAAACATGGAATACTATAATAGCTTCTAAAAACATGGAACACTGAGATAAATTTAACAAAATATGTACAATGCCTGTATACTGAAGTCTAGAAAATACTGCTGAGAAAAAATTTAAAATACCTAAATAAATAGAATGTTATGCCATACCCAAATTAGAAGATTCGATATTGTTAAGATGTGAATTCTCCCCAAATTGACGTATAGATTCAATGCAATTCCAATCAAACTCCAAGTAAGTTTTTGTATGTATGTGTAGTAAGAAATTCATGAGCTAATTATATATCTATATGTGAATGCAAAGTACCTAGATGAACCAGAACAATTTTGAAAAAGAAGAACACAGTTGAAGAATTTACACTGCCTTATTTCAAGACTTACTATAAAGCTAAAGAAACCGAAGAGTCTGGTATCAGCAGAACAACAGGCATTTAGATTAATGGAGAGATCAGAAATAGGCCCACACATCAATAGTAAATAGAATCTTTTAAAAAGATGCCATGGCAATTCAATGAGAAAAGGATAATCTTTCCAACAAATGGTGTTGAAATAATTGGATATTACTAGGCAAAAAAATGGACCTCAACCCTATGTCACATGATACACAAAAATTAACTCAAAACGGATCACACATTTAAATATAAGAAGTTAATATATAAAACTAGGATAAAACACAAGAGTAAGTACTTGCATCCTTGGAGTTGGCGAAGATTTCTTAGAATGCAAAACAAAAACAAAAACAAGTCGTAAAAAAAAAAAAACTTTGATAAATTAGACTTTTTCAAAATTAAAGTTTTATGTTCCTTGAAAAATACCACTAAGAAAATAAAGAGAGAAATCATAGACTGGGAGAAAATATTTATAATACTTGTGATGGTTAATACTGAGTGTCAACTTGATTGGATTGAAGGATGCAAAGTATTGATCCTAAGTGTGTCGGCAAGGGTGTTGCCAAAAGATTAACATTTTAGTCAGTGGGCTGAGAAAGGAAGAGCCACCCTTAATCTGGGTGGGCACAATCTAATCAGCTGCCAGCACAGCTAGGATATAAAGCAGGCAGAGGAATGTGAAAGCAGAGAACAGCCTAGCTTCCCAGCCTAAACCCTTCTCCAATGCTGGGTGCTTCCTGCCTTCGAACATCGGACTCCAGAGTTCTTCAGTTTTGGAACTGGGACTGGTTCTCCTTGCTCCTCAGCCTGCAGACAGCCTGTTGTGGGACCTTGTGATCATGTCAGTTAATACTTAACAAACTCCCCTTTATATATATATTTATCTATTCCATTAGTTCTGTCCCTCCAGAGAACCCTGACTAATACAATACATATATTTGATGAAGAATCAGAATATATAAGGAACTTTTAGAACTCAATGAGAAGTCAGGTAATCAATTAAAAATTGGAAGATTTGAGGAGCCACTTCACAAAAATAGACATACGAATGGCAAATAAGCACATGAAAAGGTGCTCAGTATCACTGATTGTCAGAGAAATGTAAATTAAAATCACAATGAGATACAACTATATGCCCACTAAAATGGCGAAAATGAAGGCGGCTGCAAATACTATGTATTGGTAAGAATGTAGAGCAACTAAAACTCTGACACACTGCTGGTGGGTACATTTTATTATATGTAGACTAGAATATAAAAATATAAGAGTTAAGCCAATGAAGTTTCAAAACAATGGCTATGATTTCCAAGGCAGAGATACAAAGGTCCAAAGATTACAAAGGAATAATGGGATAATTGCTAATATATATGGATGCACTATGCTAAATCCTTGCTATATAGTCTGGCCCAATCTTAACAAAGAGCCTAGGAGGTAAGTATACTTATCGTCTCCATTTTAGAGCTGAACAAACTGAAGCTTACACAGATTAAGTGGTGAAGCTCAGGCAGGCTGACACAGTACCTAAGCTCGTAAGCATTAACTGAAAGCACTTTATGGGGCATCTTTAAGGCTGGTCATAAAATTGGGTGAATACAATGCTCAGGAATATGTGGTAAATTTCCTTTGAGCCTAGTTCCAGTTTAATACACAGCACTATAGGTAGTAAGATCTTTAAGGAATAAATTGATTTGAAAAGCCTTGGACCTTAGTTCCAGCTCCACAATATACCAGCCTCATAACCATGTGCAAATCCCTTACCCTTGGTTTCTCAACTGTGAAATAGAGATCTAATCCCTGCCTTTTCTACCTCAAATGTCTACTGTGAGGATGAAATAAACATAACATTTAAAAGTGCTTTGTAAGCTATACAGCCGTAAACAGCTGCAAAATTATTTGGATAAGCAAGATAGCCTTGGTGGAGGTGCCATTCTATGTGCAATTTCCTAGTCTGAATTCTCAATTAAATTTAAAGGACCTGCAGATTTTGTATTTATCGTCCTAGAGTGCACGAGTGAACCGACGAGTCAGTCTGTATTGATTCTTACTACGTGTTCAGTGCTGTTTTATGGTAAATACAAAAAGATGCTTCAATTCCTGCCTTCAAGGGCTTACAGCCTAGCTGAAGGAAAAACTAGATTACGCATGAAACAATTGGAGTGCAATTTACAGCTGATCATAGACTAGAAGATTCCCTTGGGAAGTGTATTCTGGGGATAATGAAATCCTCTTGGGTACAAACTGTTTTTAGAAAAGTCTAAAGGAAATAACAAAGAGGAAGAGAGCTAGATGAAGTTTCAGAAACTAGAGAGACAAGACAGATAAAAACTAATATGAAGAAAATAAGCCTTTGGCATGGTCCATAAAGAAATTCAATTACTTAAAACTGAAATATGCCAGCAGAAGAAATTTATGGTCAGATGAGAATCTTATACATGTCTTGGAATATGAGATGTGAGCTGAGACCGGTGTCTTCCTGGTCTCCAATGCTCTCATCCCAAGCCTTCTTGGAAATCTGGACATACAGGCTTCCTATGAAAGTGGCCATATCTTTAGCAGATAAAGATGCAACTTCTTTTCAAAAACATAAAATGCATTATCCACAGCAAACCTTGTTTGGAGTTCTGTGGGCAAATACTTGTAATTAAGCAGATAGATTTGAAAATTATTCAGCTTATATTATTGTTTACATCCATCTTTCCTATCCAGTCAAGCACCTTGGAGAAAAGAGACTAAGTGAAAACAATAATTTTTCTAAAACCAGGAATAATATGAAGAAAAACTATAGCAGACATGCATTTTAAGCTGGTGCTTAACATCAATGGGCAAAGTAAAACTTCTCTAACATAGAATAGCTTGTAGGAACAAGGTAGGCAGTTGAGGAAGAGTTTTTAATTAGTGGCTTCATTATTTTATTTGAAATCCTGAAAAATTCTTAAGTCACTAGCTATTTTCATAACCAAATGAAAATAACAAAGCATTTTTAAAAATCAACTAGGAAAATTATTTTTAATCATTTGAAATTTTGAGTTTATTGTCCCAATATAGCCCATATTCAGTACAAATATTGCAACCTATGTCACATATGGAAAAGATAATTTATTCATAAATATATACAATTTCCCTTTGTTTTTCATTCTCTGACTATAGATCTATTTATATGTTTGTCTTAGTTTGGGCTCTCCTAGAAGCAGAATCAGAGGCAAGGATTAGAATGCTAGTAGTTTGTTTGGGAGGTAAGAAGTGGGCAAGTGGGATAAGAAAGTGAGACAGGGAAGATGATTAGAAGTGGATGATCAACCCAGCTATGACTGTGGCAACTGAAGTGAATTTCCATTGAGGAAGTTCTGGGATCCAGAACACCTGCTACAGAGTCATCCTCCCTGAGAGGTGAAAGAGCCAGGATATTCACACCTCTGTCAATTATTGGCACAAATTTCAAACAACACAGATATAGGGGAATGCAGTTGAGGCTTCCAGGGATTAAACAGGCAATTCCAAAAAGAAGAGAAGCTTTCTCTGTGAACAGCCCCTTTGCTTAGTTTTGTATAAGCAGAAAAAAAGAAAAACCCTCCATATGAAAGGCAGAATTTTAAAAGGACATAGAAAAAGAAAATAAGGAACAGAAAAATAAAGGATAACTTACAACAATAGTTTCTTACCAAATTCAGCTATAATTTAAATCTCTTTATTACCAACTACCATGGAAATGAATGTATTGGGGTTAACCACTGCAGAGGATTGAATTTCTTGCCCCAAGACAGCCAGCCAATCTTTCCTTGCTCACTTTGCCAACGTTATCTTTCAGGACCTAGTGCCACCCCCTGCATGAAACCTTTCCATGTGTTCTAGGGTGGATTCCCTAATTGGACCTCATCTGACATCCATCTATTTGTACTTAGTTGAATCTGATTCACTCATTAACTCAAGATCCTCCTCCATCTCAGTTATATACCAAATGTGCTCTAATGCTTTTGTGTCTGTGGTTCTAATTTCTCTAAAATGAGTAAGCTTTCAAAGAGAGGGAGCATCTTATTCTTTTATAATAGCCATAGCACCAGCATAGTACCAGGAACAAAATGAAATTAAGTGTGGTGAAAGAAGATGGCAGAGTTATGGTTTGATGAGGTCACATGGAATTAGTAGCTTCAGCGTATAGGTTACAATTCTGGCTTTGGCTCTATGGCTGCTCTGTATCCTCTTCAAGTTGCCTCATTTGTGAAGAGGGAATTAAATATCTCTTTAGAGAGTTATGATCAGAATCAAATAAATTAATATATGTAAAGTGCCTAGCACATAGCAGCCATTAAGATGTATGTTTCTTTTTCTTCCTCTTCTTCTTCTTCTTCTTCTTCTTCTTCCTCTTCTTCTTCTTCTTCTTCTTCTTCTTCTTCTTCTTCTTCTTCTTCTTCTTCTTCTTCTTCTTCCTCCTCCTCCTCCTCCTCCTCCTCTTCTTCTTCTTCATAGAAAGCAACATATTGTATATTCTGCCAGAAAGTTAATCCTTAGGTCATATTGCAGTCCTGAGTCCACAGTAAACTTGGACTCTCTTTGACTTGGAGTTTGAGTATTCACACAGATATTCCAATTTACATTTGCCCTTCTACTTTGAAATAAAATCCCATCTTTGTGTAAATAGTTCTGAAAGTGAGAAATACTTATCCTAATTAATTGATGCTGGAGGGTAACTGAGAACTAATAACATCATATAAGGATCTGGGTACAAATATAAGCAGAACCAGGGTTTGGCTAATCAGAAAAACACTGTCCCTTTGAGCACAGAACTTAGTGGTAGCCACAAGGCACCAAGAAGGAAGCAGGTCAAGTGGATTCTCAGAAATCCAAACGTAACCCAGTGCTCTTCCCTAGTGCAATTCTATTTCTAATTCCGCCAGGCTCTGCTCTCTACATCTCTGATTCGCTTTGTCTTATCGTGTCTCTTGGGATCTAACTGCCATTCCCTTTGTCTGCCTTGAGATAAGGACAGCAGACCACCTTCACCACTATGAGGATCTGACAATTATGTGGACATCTGTGGCAGCAAAAGAAAATCAGCCTTGAATTAATGTCTTCATTTCACAAAATTTTGAAAAATAAAATGGGGTGTGGAGTTACACCTGACAGCAAGGAGCTGCTAAAGTGAGTCAAGGCTAAGAAACATTCTGATTCAGCCTCCAGGTAAGGGTGTGTGTGTGTGTGTGTGTGTGTGTGTGTGTGTGTGTGTGATAGAGAGAGAGAGAGAGAGAAGGAGGGAGGGAGGGGTAAAGATTTTATTGCTCGGTAGGTGGGCGCAAGCCAGGGCAGAGTCCCATTCCTTGCTTCCACCACAGCACCAACACTGGCACATCCCACGGTGCTGGAGTTCTGGACTAGGTGACCCAGCCTCACCAACAATGGGGAACACGGATGACCAGAGACAGTCTCTTTGGTTTGTCCATAGCCACACGCCAGGACGTTCCTGTCTCCTGATCCCGGCTCTCGGGCTCTTTGCCCTCTGCTGGCCTTCCTCTGCATCCTACTTTTGTAGAAATAGAAAGGGAAATGAAAATGAAAATCCGAGAAAGCCAGGGAAGGGCATGAGAGAATGGAGCAGGAAGGCCTAGGAATGAAGTCTTTTAAAGGGGGAGCAACACTGGGGCAAACCTTTGAGTAACTGGAGGTGAAACAAGCAGGCAGCTGAAATTCACAATAAAAAAGCAGACATCTGTGGGAGTGAGGTGGGGTGAGCAGAAGCAATAGGGAGGGGGCGAGGTGTCGGGGGCATCAGCAGCAGAGGAAAGGAGGGATCCAAGGAACAAGAAGCTCAGGGTACCAACTCCTCGCAGGCAGGAAACCACCTCTGATTAGTTGAAGAATCCATCGCAGCTACACACAATCCTTCCCATATTTTATTCCTCTTTGCAGCCCCAGGGCAAGGCCAGGGCGGAGCCCCAGGAGTCCAGGCAGAATCCAAAGGATTTCCCTTTTAAGTCTGCAGAATGTGGGGACTGTCACGTTGAGGGCGTGTTGTTTTCTCCAGGCCAGCTGACCCGCGGGGACATGCGCCATTTCAGGCTGCATGGCTTTGACTGAATGGGGCAGTATCCAGTATCTGACATCATCCCGGCATCCAGCCAGGGGACTCAACACTGCTTTGTGCCAGGCTGCTCCATGCTCACACCGCGTTGCAACCCTGCCTGTGACATTCACAGGAAAGACTTTTCCCTCTTTGCCTGCGCTGCCAATCACCTGAACAGTCACCCTCTAAAACTTGTGAAACTACCCACTGGGTGTCAGGAGCTGAAACTCCCAACCCTCTCATTAAGCTTGGATGGAAAGATTTCTAATCAGGCCACTGGCGCTCCAGCTCTGTCCTGGCTTATCTGGATCCTGACTGAAAGTGAAGGGAATGGAAGTTTGTGCTGAGCCAACTGAGATGCATGAGCAGGAATGGGATATGGCCTTGGCTCAGACCCAGTAAATAAGTTTCGAATTGTGTGCCATTTCACAGCTTGAATAAGAGCCAGAGGTCTGACAGCTCTAGTGATGAGGTGGGGAGATGGAGGAGGACCATGGCCTGTGATTGATGAGGTAGAAGCAGCAGTAGCAGAACTCTGAATGGGCACTGCAAAATCCTAAACTCTATTCAAAATGGCTCTCCACCTCTAAGGTGTCTTTATTCCTACTTCATGTGCAGTCATCCAGACCAACAGGATGATCCTTTCAACCCAGGACTAACTTAACATCAGAACACCATGAGATTTTGTTATTTTTAAAAAATGTTATTGATGTGTAACATATGTGCATAAAAAGACAAATCATAGTCAGCTCCATTAATTTTTTTTTTTTTTTTTTGAGACAGTCTCGCTCTGTTGCCCAGGCTGGCGTGCAGTGGTACGATCTCAGCTCACTGCAAGCTCCATCTCCCGGATTCATGCCATTCTCCTGCCTCAGCCTCCCAAGTAGCTGGGACCACAGGTGCCCGCCACCACGCCTGGCTAATTTTTTGTATTTTTAGTAGAGATGGGGTTTCACCGTGTTAGCCAGGGTGGTCTCAATCTCCTGACCTTGTGATCCACCCACCTCGGTCTCCCAAAGTGCTGGGATTACAGGCGTGAGCCACCACTCGCGGCCAGTCAGTTTTATTTATTTTTTTTATTGAAAAATGTTTATTGATGCATAATATACATAGTTTGGGGGTACATGTGATAATTTAATACGTTCATATGGTTGACAAAGATTAAATCAGTGTACTTGGAATATCCATCACCTTAAATATTTGCCTTTTCTTTCTGCTGGAATCATTTGACTTCTTCTCTTCTAGCTATTTTGAAATATACAACAGACATTGTATTGCTTTATAGAAGTGTCTTTATGAAAAAGATATTATAAAGTCTAGTCAAGCTACTGATCTATCTAAAACTAGATCTTATTTATTCTATCAAACATACATTTGTGCCCGTTATTCAACTTCTCGTCATTTCTCCCTCCTGTCTACCCTTCCCAGCCTCTGGTAACCACCAATCTACTCTCTCTCTTTATGAGATTCACTTTTTAGCTCCCACGTAAGAGTGAGAATGATTTTTGTCTTTCTGTGCTTGGCTTATTTTACTTAACATAATGACATCCAGTTCCATCCATGTTGCTGCAGATGGCAGGATTTCATTCTTTTTCAAGGGTAAATAATATTTCATTGTGTATATATGCCACATTTTCTTTATCCATTAGTCCACTGATAAACACTTAGGTTGATTCCATATTTTGGCTATCGTGAATAGTGCTGCAATATATAGGGAATGCAGATGTCTTTTTAATACATTGATTTCCTTTCTTTTGGGTATATACCTAGTAGTGACATTGCTGGATTATATGGTGGTTCCATTTTCAGTTTTTTGAGGATGCTTCATACTGTTCTCCATAGTGGCTATGCTAATTTACATTCCCATCAACAGGGCACAGGGTTCTCCTCTCTCTGCAACCTCACCAGCATCCATTATTGCCTGCCTTTTTGATAATAGCCATTTTAACTGGAGTGAGATATCTCATTGTAGTTTTACTTCGCATTTTTCCAATGATTAGTGATATTGAGCATTTTTTTGGATATCTCTTGGCCATTTGTATGTCTTCTTTTGAGAAATGTCTATTCAGATCTTTTGCCCAGTTTTCAATTGAATTATTTGTTTCTTTGCTATTGAGTTGTTTGTATCCCTTATATACTCTGGTTTTTAATTTCTTGTGAGATAGGTAGTTTGCCAATATTTTCTCCTACTCTGTGGGTTGTCACATCACTCTTTTGATTGTTTCATTTGCTGTGCAGCAGCTTTATAGCTTGATGTAACCGCATTCGTCTATTTTTGCTTTGGCTGTCTGTGGTTTTGGGGTCTTGCACAAGAAAATTTTGTCCAGACCAATGTAACGGAGCATTTTCCCAACGTTTTCTTCTAGTACTTTCAGACTAGTTTCAGGTCTTAGATTTAAGTTTTTAAACCAGTTTGATTTGATTTTTATATATGGTGAGAGACAGGGGCCTAGTCTCATTCTTCTGCATATAGTCACCCTGTTTTCCCAGCACCATTTATTGAAGAGACTGTCTTTTCCCCATTACATGTTCATGGTGCCTTTGTTGAAGATGAGTTGGCTGTAAACGTATGGATTTGTATCTGGGTTCTCTGTTCTGTTCCTTGGTCTATGTGTCTGTTTTTATGCCAGTACCATTCTGATTTGGTTACTATAGCTTTGTATGAATTCTGAAGTCAAAGAGTGTGATGCCTCCAGCTTCTTTCTTTTTGCTCAGGATTATTTTGGCTTTTTGGGGTCTTTTGTGGTTCTATATCAATTTTAGGAATGTTTTTTCATTTTTGTGAATGATGCCATTGGTATTTTGATAGGTATTGCATTGAATCTGTAAATTGCCTTGGGTACTGTTGTCATTTTAACAATATTAATTCCTTTAATTTATGAGCATGGAATATCTATTATTTTGTATCCCCTTTAGTTTCTTTCATCACTGTTTTATAGTTTTCCTTATATAGATCTTTCACTTCTTTATTAGATTGATTTCTAGGTATTTTGTATTCTTTTATTGTAAATGGGGTTGCTCTTTTTTTTTTTTTTTTTTTTTTTTTTTTTTTTTTTTTTTTTTTTTTTTGAGACTAGACAGAGTCTCGCTTAGTCCCCCAGGCTGGAGTGCAGTGGTGCTACCTCAGCTCACTGCAAGCTCCACCTCCTGGATTCACGCCATTCTCCTGCCTCAGCCTCCCAAGTAGCTGGGACTACAGGCATCTGCCACCACACCCGGCTATCTTTTTGTGTTTTTAGTAGAGATGGGGTTTCACTGTGTTAGCCAGGATGGTCTTGATCTCCTGAACTTGTGATCCGCCTGCCTCAGCCTCCCAAAGTGTTGGGATTACAGGCATGAGCCACCACGCCCAGCCTGGGTTGCTCTCTTGATTTCTTTTTCAGATTATTTGCTTTCAGTGTATTATAAATGCCACCAATTTTTGAATGTTGATTTTGCATCTTGAAACTTTACTGGATTCATTTATCAGTTCTAACAGTTTTTGTAGAGTCTTTAGGTTTTCCTAAATATAAGATCATGTAATCTGCAAACAAGGCTAATTTGACTTCTTCATTCCAATTTGAATGCCCTTTATTTCTTTCTCTTGCCTAATTACTCTGGCCAGGATTTACAGTATTATATAGAATAAAAGAGGTGAAAGTGGGCATCTTTGTCTTGTTCCAGATTTTAAAGTAAGGAAAGGCCTTCCATTTTTCCCCTTTCTGTACAATGTTGTTAGCTGTGAGTCTGTCATATATGGCTTTTGTTAATTTGTTATATATTCCATCTATACCCAATTTGATGATGGCTTTTAATACAGGAATGTTGAATTTTATCAAATGTTTTCTGGCATCTATTGAAGTAATCATGTGGCTTTTGCTCTTGGTTCTGTTAATGTGATATATTATGTTTATTAATTTGCTTATAGTGAACCATCCTTGCATCCCTGGGATGAATCCCTCTTGATCATGGTGAATTATATTTTTAATGTGTGGTTAAATTCAGTTTGATAGTACTTTATTGAGAATTTTTGCATCTATGTTCATCACTGATATTGGCTTGTAGTTTTCTTTTCGTGTGTGTGTCCCTGCCTGGTTTTGGCATCAAAGAAATTCTAGCCTTGTAGGGTGAGTTTGAAAGTATTTCTTCTTTATCAATTTTTTTGAAGAGTTTGAGTAGATTTGGCATTGGTTCTTTGAATGCTTGGTAGAATTCAGCAGTGAAGCCACCCAGTCCTCGACTTTTCTTTGATGGGAAACTTTTATTATGGCTTGATCTCATTACCTATTACTTATTTATTGAGGTTTTCTATTTCTTCATGGTTCAGTCTTGGTAGGTTGTATGTGATCAGGAATTTATCCATTTCTTCCAGGTTTTCCGATTTGTTAGCATATAGTTGTTCATGATAGTCTCTAGTGATTCTTTGTATTTCTGTGGTCTCGTTTGTTATGTCTTCTTCTTCATTTCTGATGTTATTCATTTGGGTCTTCTCCCTTTTTTTCTTGAAAACCAAAGTCCAACCAAAGGTTTGTCAGCTTTGTTTATATTGTCCAAACAATAACTTTCATTTCATTTTTCTTCTGTATTGGTTTTTTTTTTTTTTTTGGTCTCATTTTCATTTATTTCTGTTCTCATCTTTATTATTTCTTTCCTTCTGCTAATTCGGAGTTTGGTTTGTTTTTACTTTTATAGTTCCTTAAGGAGCATCATTAGATTGTTTATTTGAAGTCTTTCTACTTAATTGATATAAGCATTTATAGCTATAAACTGCCCTCAAAGCGCTTCTTTTGCTGTGTCGCATAGATTTTGGTATGTTGTATTTCTGTTTTTAGTTGCCTCAAGAAATTATTTAATTTCCTTCTTAATTTCTTCATTGACCCATTTGTTGTCCAGGACCATGTTGTTTAATTTCTATGTGTTTATGACATTTTCAATGTTCCTCTTGTTATTGATTTGTAGTTTTATTCCATTGTGGCCAGAAAAGATACTTGGTATGATTTCTACCTTTGGGAATTTGTTGAGACTTGTTTTGTAGCATGAGATATGATCTATTCTGGAGAATGTCCCTGTGCTGATGAACAGAATGTGTATTCCACAGCAGTTGGGTGAAACGTCCAGGACATGTTAGTTAGGCCTATTTGGTCTAGTGTATAGTTTAACTCTGATGTTTCTTTGTTGACTTTCTGTCTTGATGATCTATCACAGAAAGTGAGATGTAGAAGTCTTCTACCATTATTGTATTGCAGTCTATCTCTCCCTTTAGTTCTATTTATATTTGTTTTATATGCTTAGAAGCTCCAGTGTTGGGTGCATAGATAGTTATAATTGTTATATCCTCTTGGTGAATTGACCTCTTTATCATCATATAATGACCTCTTTTGTCTCTTTTTACAGTCTTTAATGTGTAGTTTTTTACCTAATATAACTACTCTTGCTCTTTTTTGTTTGTTTGTTTCCAGTTGCATGGAATATCATTTTCCACCCCTTTACTTTCAGTTTAAGTGTGTCTTTATAGGTGAAATGGGCTTCTTTTAGGCAGCATATGGTTGGGTCTTATTTCTTTATCCATTCAACCACTCTATGCCTTTTAATGGGAGAATTGAGTTCACTTACATTCAGTGTTATTATTAATAAGTAAGGACTTACTACTGCTATTTTGTTGCTTCTTTTCTGGTTGCTTTGTAACTCCTTTCTTCCTTTCTCATCATCTTCCTTTGGGGTTAAGTAATTGCCTCTGGTAGTATGTTTTAATTTATTGTTTTTTAATTTTAGTGAATCTATTATAGGTTTTTGCATTGTAGTTACTGTGAGGCTTACAAAAAACATCTCATCGAAATAAGTTATTTTAAAGAGATGACAACTGGTCTTAGATCACAAAGAATAGAACAGATGTATATATATACACATTGAGACAATTCAAGTGATCCTCCTGCCTCAATCTCCAGAGTAGTTAGGACTACAGGTGTGTGCCAGGATGCCTGGCTAATTTTAATTTTTATAGAGATGTGGTTTCATTATGTTGACCAGGCTGGTCTCAAACACCTGGCCTCAAACAATCCTCCTATCTCAGCCTCCCAAAGTGCTAGGATTACAAGCATACACCGCTGCATCCAGCCTCAATTTATATATTTTTATGTTACCTGTCTCTTAACCTGTTTCTATAGGTATTATTGTTTTGATAGATTGATGGGGGACTTCATACTACTGTTATGAGTGTATTATACACCAAAATTATAGTATTAGACTATTCTGGGTTTGTCTATGTACTTAATTTTACCAGTAGGTTTTATATTTTCAAATGTTTGTGGTTTTTAAAAAAATATTAGTGTTTTTTTCTTTCAGATTAAAGAACTTCCTTTAGCATTTCTCATAAGATGGGTCTGGTGGTGATGAATTCTCTGTTTTTGTTTGTCTGGGAAAGCCTATCTCTCCTTTATATTTCGAGGATACTTTGCTGAATACAATATTCTTAAATGACCTTTTTTTGTTGTTTTTTTTTCTTTCAGGATTCCCTCCTGGATTGTATGGTTTCTGTTGAGAAGTCTGTTGCCAGATGAATTGACACTCCTTTATATGTTATTTACTTGTTTTCTCATGCTGCTTTTAGAATTTTCTATTTGTTCTTGATCTTTAAAAATTTGATTATTATATGCCCTGGATTAGTCTTATTTGGATCAAATCTGTTTGGTGTTCTTTGACCTTCTTGTACCTGGATATGTATATCTTCCTCAAGTTTTGGGAATTTTTTTTCTGTTATTACATCTCTAAATAAGCTTTCTACCCCTTGCTGTTGCTCAGCTCCCTCTTGAACACCAATAGTTCTTAGATTTGGCCTTTTGAGGTAATTTTCTATATTTTGTAGGTAACCTTACATAACATTTTTGTTACTAAACATTATGTTTGTGAGATTCATCCATATTGTGTGTAGTTGCAGTTTCTTGACTCTTGGTTTTATTGTTCTACAGTAACCTGTTGTTTAAATATGTGATTTATCTATCCATTCTACTGAAGAGGACATTTGGGTTGGTTTGGTTTGTGAGCATGTGCATAGTGTTTCTGTGAACATTCTTGCATATGCCAGATCTTATTTTAAAAGACTGATGCAGGGTTTCCCATCATTGGACTAGCCCTCTTTACGAGGAAGATGGTTCACTCCCAAGATTAACATTTTTGGAGTTATGATACCCCATTTTTACTTCATTAGAGCACCTACTCCTCCCAAAATGATGTATAGCATAAATCTTTCTTGATACAAATTTACCTAGTTTAAGGGCATGGCAATGTCATCAGCATCTACTCATCTCTGTGTGACCACAGCACCTTGTCCAGTGCTCTGCACAAAGAAAGTGTTTATAACACTTGCTTAGTTGAATTGTTTAAGAACAAGCCCCCACATCTCCACCACCTCCACAAGTCCCACCTCTCTTCATCTTCCCCAAGCAAAATACCATAGCTCCCTTAACCATTTCTTACAGCAATGGTACTCAATTCTTTTGTTCTAGTATTTCCAGGGTAAAATAATTTTTCAAAACTCTACACCCATCCACATTTTCAAGCTGACATCTTTACCATTCATTTAAATAAATGTAAAGAGTGAAATTTCTACCATCTTATAAATTGTTTAAATATTTTATTTAAAAAAAAAACAATGAAACTGCATGTTTGGCTCACACAATTTACAGAAAAGGTCAACCATATAACATAATTGGCAAAGCTGTTGTCATTGTCAAATTAATTAGCAAATCGGGCTTACTTTCATATAACCATAGTTTTCTATTATGTTTTCTAAATTATTTCAAATACACATGTTAATACACATCCCTCAGCAAACATTACTTCTGAATTCTCATTCTAAGCTACATAGCTGCATGGATGGATGCATGGATGGATGGATGGATGGATGGATGGATGGATCGACAGATCGATGGATGGATGGATGGATGGAGACACAGAAATTCACCATGACTTTCTCACCTGAATGAAACCGTGCCACATCTTTAATATTTCCTCCCAAACCTTCTTTTCCTTTACTTTCCTGTGACTCTCTCTCAGGAGGGATGCATGTCTAAATTCTTTATTTGGTACCCGGAAGTCTTTTACAGTTCAGGGTAAAAATGCTACACAGGAAGATGCAGCATTGCAGGGAGAGCTGGTTTTCTTCTTTTCTAAACTGGGGGCAGAGAAAGGGGAGGTGGGAAGCTATGCTTGGAGCCAATTTGTCCCATGTTTTCTTTCTGAAAGCACATGAAGGGGAAAATGATTGGTGTTTTAAAGATGTTGGGTCACTTTACTTTCTCATGCCATTAGGCCAAGCTATGACCCTTAGTTTCATCTCCAGATAATCAGATATAAAAGGCCCACAGGAATCCAGAAGCTAGACAGAGCTCAGGTATTCCAATCTCTCAAGAAAATGGGCAGTAAGATTTACTAATAGTATGTTTGCTCACCTGGCATTTGGAAAGTTCAAAATTCTCCCTCTTAATTATTCTATTTTGTTTGTTAATATTGTGATCAGGTATTTTCTATATTGTGGTAGAATCCGTACTATTATCATTCTTAATTATCTAACGATATTTATTTTGTTCATTACCTGAGGTCAAATTTTAATTCGGGTTGACTTTTCCCTGAAATTTAGCACAACAAACATCTTAGCTCATTTACCCCCCACAGCTCAAATAGTTTAAGCTCATGGAAGGCAAACTAATTTTAAAATAAGCAAGGGACTTGAAAGGCAAGCTTTTGTTGCAAAAAAAAAAAAAAAAGAAGAAAGAAAAGAACAGAACATAATACATTATTAGTCAATTGGTATTTCTCTGACATCTGGTAACCCCTATTCTCCAGAATAGCTGCAAACTTGAAATAGCCCCAAAGGCCTCTGGGAGTGAGCAGTGGTTCACTTTGGGAAGATTCAACCTTCAAGGTTACGGAAGACGTGAGGCAACTGATTCTTTTTCTAGACTTACAGAAGACGTGAGGCAACTGATTCTTTTTCTAGACAACAGCACACACCTAAGACAACAGGATCTCTGAAGGCTATAGAAGCCAGTCCACAATAATGTCAAAACCCAGAATCTCAGGAGATCCAGGACAGGAGGAACTGAAAAAAGTGATGAAAAATGGCAACTGACCGACCAAAACAGAGGAGCCAGAGCAAAGCCTAGAAATGTTGATTTGGGAAAAAATAGACGTCCCAAGAGTGAAGAGAGGGGACTTATGGGAACCTGGAAGACTACCAAGGACAAGTAGCCCCAGCCCAAACAGAAGAGCAAACTGGAGACGCTCAATGTTAGCTACCCTTCCCTGAACACTTCAGGATGGCTGAACGCCTACACATGGTAATGAAGGAAGGGCCTTCATTCTAGCTAGATTCTTCTGGCTTTTAAGAACAGAGATCTCTGCACATCAGCTCCTTAGTCTTCCCTCAATTGACTTTATCTGCTTCACCACAGTGACTGCTTTCTCACAGCTTTGCTTACTTATAGACCATCATGGACTCTTCAGCCCTGACTTTATGTCACAGAGGTTTTGTTTAGGCTCAGCTTGCAAATCTTTACCTCTTTCCATATTTGGCTTAAATTACTGAGCATCCTATTTGTCCAACTCAACTTTTTAAGCCAGACTGTAGGTCAACGATCATTGACCAGCTTGTGGACTGGCTACTTTTGAAACAGGTGCCCATTTTTATTCAATCAGTTGGGAAGAGAGTCACATGCTTCAAAGCATAGCTACCCTAGGCCTGCTCATCAGTGGACATTGTGGCAAACAGATGTTACAAAATGTCTAGGGAGACCTTGAGCCACCTAGGAATATTAATTTAGTTTAGCATTCTCTGTTTGATAAAAGCAAGAAAATCTGATAAACTTCCAATAAAGATTTTACCTCTTAAAGGAATAACTTTCAATTACGTAAAAAGTTCACTTATTCTGAATACCATATAGAGAGGTTACTAGATATTCTCTTTCAGATGACATAGTAGACTGGTAGATATTTTTTCTTTAGCCTGAGGAGTTAAAGTGGCAGTTGTAATGTTACCATCAGTGAGTCTACTGCTGAGTATAGCTACTTTTTTTTTTTTTTTTTTTTTTTAAGATGGAGTCTTGCTCTGTCTCCCAGGCTGGAGTGCAGTGGTGCAATCTCGGCTCACTGCAAGCTCCGCCTCCTGGGTTCACACCGTTCTCCTGCCTCAGCCTCCTGAGTAGCTGGGACTACAGGCACCCGCCAGCACGCCCAGCTAATTTTTTTGTATGTTTTTAGTAGAGATGGGGTTTCACTGTGTTAGCCAGGATGGTCTCAATCTCCTGATCTTGTGATCCACCCTCCTTGGCCTCCCAAAGTGCTGGGATTACAGGCATAGCTACCTTTTTTAACTGGAATGGTTGAGAGTATTCTTACTGATGCTCCTTAATCCATTTAACCCACAACTTCTCACAACTACAGGAAACATGACTCATACATTTCTTGGGCCTTTCATGGAATTAAGTTTTGGCATTATGTGCAAGTACTGACTTTAAAAATTTTCGTATCACAGCTAAGAAATGTATATATTTGTCCCTGTGCAAAATGGCAAATAGATAGCTCTTCATTCCTACGACAATGATATCATGCTCTTACTAAAAACAGGGTCGTAGTCTAAAAGCCAATGAGAATGAAGTTGGTATAAGCCATTATAATTGGACCGCATTTCTCCTGCCCCTCTGCCAAACCACATCCACTTATCCTTCCAAGCCCAGCCAAATCCCACCTTGTCTGTGAAATTCCTGAGATGATAATGATTAAAAGAACAAGGACAGAGAAAGGTAAGATCCTGGGAAATAGCTTGGGTGACTAAGAGAGGTTTCTATAGCCAATAATAAAGAGGGAGTGTAGGGAGAAAGGCGTCAGGGAAGAGGCCTCAGCCAGTAGCTGGAACTGGCCACATGAGCAGCTTCAATGGTAGGGCCAGTTTTGGAAGCTCCGAAGAATGAAGAAAGGCAAATCTCACTTCCAGTACACTAAAACTGGTGGACACTGGGGACAGGGCAGAGACAGGAGATACTTGTCTAGAATACAAAATCAGAGTGGGAACAACAGAGGGAAGGATGGAATGCTGAGCCGTCATCCTGGCCAAGGGGCAAGGATGGGTAAATGCAGTGTTCAATGTTTGAAATGGGCTGGGCAGAGCTAATGGCAGGGATTATTTGAGCCTACCTTCTAGGTTTAGAGGAATAGAAGAGCAGAAAATTAAGATATCAACTGATCTTTCTCTTCTCTGAACTCTTGGGAATTCTTAATGCATAGAAACATACAATTTAACACTAGCTTGTTCTCACCTTGTCTCTTAATCTAATATTTTTTAATTGCAAGGGCCAGAAACCTATTCAAACTAACTCAAGTTAAAAGGGATGTCAAATGGCAAGACTATAGCAAGGTCTCAGAGAGATTCAGGACATGCAAAACAAGTAAGATCCAGGAAGGGAGAAAGCCAGGAATCTTGAAGACCAGCCACACTTCATTTCCCTCTCTGTTATGGATTGCCTATTTCTTTGCATAACTATTTCATCTAGATTTCCACTGTTCTTTACCTGGTCCATCTGTACTTCCATTTTCTCAAAACCCCAATGGTCCCATTATAGCTACCCAAACCTGACTTCATGACCTCTCATTCGAGTACCCATCACCAATTTGTTGAGTTTCTCTATTTCCTAAGTGTAAATTCCTTGTTAGGGGAATATAATTGACTTGACTTTTCTTTTCCATAAAGACTCCAAGGCATGGGTGGCTATCTGTGGGTGGGGTGTTCACCTCAAGTGATCTGGGGGATAAGGCAAGATAAGAACCCCTTGGTTCTCAACAATGATTGAAGGGAGGAGACCTCTGTGGATTATGAGTAAGGCATATGTGGACACATTTCTAGGACATATTCCCAATATGTTGTGAGATTCTGGAGGGCTAGAATAGTGACATGTCTCGGGTACACGTGTAGTAGAAGCTCCCTTATTCAACCTCCACTTAGCTGACTCTCCAAATTTACTTATGATCTCCATTTCCTCTAGAAAACTTACTGCTCCATGCCCATGGCATAAAGAAGTCTCTCAGCTAGGAAGCCGCTCTGTGTCTACTTCTTCCCTTGAGTTATGAGCTTGCCAAGGATCAGCCATGTTTGTTGCCCTATGTCCTTACACCAGTAATAGTGGTGTAAATTTAATAGATAAATTTAGAGCATGTGAATTAAAAAACTGTTTCTACAAAAACTGATTTGAATGCTGTGAAAAGACACATAAAAATGAACCACACATACACAAAAACTTCACTCTCAAATTAGATGTGAGAAAGACAATCAAATAATGTAGGGGGAAATGTATGAAAAATCTGCAAGTCATCCACAGTCAGCTTGCATGAAAACTGTCTTTATGTTGTTGAGTCATTTGAAAGAAACCAAAACTGGAAATAATATTCACTATGGATATGATTTTTTCCAGAAAGATCATACAGAACTCTTATCAGCTGATCTAGAACCAAAGCACAGGTCTTAGCTTTCCACGAAAAACTGGCAAATGAATTTATATGTATATGTATTTATATGAATTTATATGTTTACATATTAACTTCAGGTATATGTACAATTAAAACGTTGGATTTACTGAAACAGCCAATCATGATAAGGAAAAGTTTTTCCATTACAGTGAGTTCTCTGGTGATGTTGATAGCTTGGAACTGGGGGTCATGGTCGAGTATAGCTTGTCCAAAGGCAAAGGCAATAAAGTCAGTGCAGAAAAAGTAAACAAAACACACTCAGTGAATGACATTACTGAGGAAGCTGATCCCACCACTTACTCTGGCAAAGTCATTCGCCCCTGAGGAGTGCTGATCCAACACAGACTGAGTACCGAGGAATGATTGAGATTGTGGAGGAGGGCGATAAGAAAGGTGATGTCTATCCATTTGATGTCGTTGGGATGGCCAACAATAGCGATTGCCTGCAGAAAGGGGAAAGCATCAAGTTCCAATTGTGTGTCCTGGGCCAAAATGCACAAACTATGGCTTACAACATCACACCCCTGCATAGGGCTACAGTGGAATGTGTGAAAGATCAGTTTGGCTTCATTAACTATGAAGTAGGAGATAGCCAGAAGCTCTTTTTCTGTGTGAAAGAAGTTCAGGGTGGCATTGAGCTACAGGCAGGAGATGAGGTGGAGTTCTCAGTGATTCTTCATCAGCACACTGGCAAGTGCAGCACCTGTAATGTTTGGCGAGTCTATGAGGGCCCCAAGGCTGTTGCAGCTCCTCGACCTGATTGGTTGGTCAATTGTTTGAAGAACATCACTCTGGATGATGCCAGTGCTCCTCACCTAATGGTTCTTCATCAGCCAAGGGGACCAGATAACTCAATGGGGTTTGGTGCAGAAAGACAGATCCGTCAAGCTGATGTCATTGACTAACCACATCCACAAAACATATCTTTAATCCACTATGATCAAGTTGGGGAGAATCTGGTGAAGGGTTCTGAATATCTCCCTCTTCATCCCTCCTGAATCCGGAATACTTATTCTATTGAGCTATTACACCAGTTTTAACACCTTCCTCATGTTATGTTTAAAAAAATAAATAAATTTAAGAAAACCATTTTAAAATAATGCACAGTTCAGCCTGGAAAACTTAAGGCGGCGCCTTATAGTGTCATGTTAGGAGCTTTATTTGGAGCATTTAACGCAACTGGTCATTGCAAAATCCACTTCGCCTGTGTAAGTGAAAAATATAGACTGTTACCTTGTTGGCCCTATGAAATTCTGCACTTTTCATTATATACTCTACCTTCATTAATTACTTCTGGCAAGACATTCTGCCTTAGCACTCAGTTGCATTCTTTTTCTTTTTCTTCCTGTTCATTATGCTTTAATTCTGAGGATCATATGAGGGTAGAATATATTATCTTTTAAAAATTACACAAATTTGTATAGGCAAACCATTTCTTAAAGTTGATGGCCAAATTTTAAAATGTTATTTTTTTATATCATTTATAATTTTGTCACAATCCACTTAAAGAAGTTTGTTTATATTTCAGTGAAAATTATCTTCCAGAGTAGGTTTTATTCTTGAGTTGGGGGGTAACTTTACTACAATTAGTAAGTATGGTACAGAATTTCATGCAAATGAGGAGTGCCAACAGTCTGATAATTTAAACATATTTAAACAAAAACAAAAAAATGAATGCACAAACTTGCTGCTGTTTGGATCAATGCAGCTTCTAGGACCTTGTTTCTTTTACTGATTTAAAAACAAAACAAACAAAAAAAATAAAAATGTTGTGCCTGAAATGAATCTTGTTTTTTTTTTATAAGTAGCCACCTGGTTACTGTGTCCTGTAAAATACAGACACTTGACCCTTGGTGTAGCTTCTGTTCAACTTTATATCACGGGAATGGATGGGTCTGATTTCTTGGCCGTCTTCTTGAATTGGCCATAGACAAGGTCCCCGGCCAGTTGACTAAAGGCTTTGTCTAAGATGACAACGGTCAGCTCAGGGGATGTGGGAAAGGCGCTTTTATCTTCCCCCTTGTCGTTTGAGGTTTTGATCTCTGGGTAAAGAGGCCGTTTGTCTTTGTAAACACAAAACATTTTTGCTTTCTCCAGTTTTCTGTTAATGGTGAAATAATGGAAGCGAATAAAGTTTTACTGATTTTTGAGACACTTAAAAAAAAAAAAACAAAAATGTTTTGGGTAGTTTTTTTGTTTGTTTGTTTGTTTGAGATGAAGCCTTGCTCTGTTGCCCAGGCTGGAGTGCAGTGGCAGGATCTCAGCTCACTGCAACCTCTGACTCCTGGGTACACAAATCTGCCTCAGTCTCCCGAGTAGCTGGGCCTACAGGCGCCCAGCACCATGCCCGGCTAATTTTTTGTATTTTTAATAGAGACAGGGTTTCACCATATTAGCCAGGATGGTCTGGTAGTAGTCTTTTTTATTATCATTCTCTTCAGTAGCAGCCAGCCATCAGTGCAGTCAGATTAAGCAGGACTTCTGCTGCAATTTTAATCCTTCCTGCCCCTCCCCACTCAGTAACTTGCTTAAGCACCGAATATGTAATAGGCACTAACAAACCCCTATTCCTTGACAACCCCAAAGGAGGTAAGCAGTTGAACAACAACAAACACCCTGTGCCCAAATAAGCTTCATGGCCCAATATTCCTCACCACTGAGCCAACTGTTAGTAATAATGAACTTGAGCCAGTTCACTGTTAATTCCAAGAAAGACAATAATGTGATCTTTTGCTTTGAATTCATTGTCAAAATATTTGGCATGCTTTTAAATATCCCCCTAGACAGTAGGGAACCTGCCCTAAACATTGTCCTACCCCTAGAGATGGGGTCAGCGAAACAACAGAAAAAATGCAAAGTAATGATAGTGCATTCTTTGCCCTGCCATCCAGTGTAATGGGTAAGAGCACAGCTCTGGGGGCTGAGGCTCCTTGGCATTAACTTGCCACAAGACCTTGACAACTACTTACTCTTTCTGAGTCTCAGTTTCCTCTTCTGTCAAATGGGTTGTTGTAAGAACTAAATGTAAATGAAGTCATGGATGAAAGGCAAGATAAAGTTTTCTTTTCCCCTCACCCTCCTTTTTCCCTCCTCTAACCACCTGCCCACCAAGGAGATGGGGAGGGTGGAAAACACAATAAAGAGAAGAAACTGTCCCTCTAACAATGCCTGGAGTATCTACAGAGCAGTCAGCAATAACAAGAAAGAGGTATGTGTTATGTTTGCTGCACTCTGAAGAAGAGGAAGGGCCTAAAACCTTCTCAGCATCTCATTGTAAGGCCCAGAGCAAGGGTGCCTTGAAACTCTTCTCCAGAATGCAATCATTCATTCATTCGTGCAGTGAGTGCCATCTAAGTGCCAGGCATTGATTCTGACACAGCAGTGAACAAAATGAAGTGTCTACTCTCATGGAGCTTACATGACATTCTAGTTGAAGAAAAAACTAAAAGGTTACCTGTGAAACCTATGCATGATACCTGTTACCTAATAAGTACTCAATAAACACCAGCTATTTTAATTATTATTGTCATTCTTACCAACCTGATTGCACAATCTAATTCAGGATGGTTAAAATATGTCCCTTGACTAATAGATAAATAGCTAGTTCCTACCCTAAAGCTGGATCCATCT
This sequence comes from Theropithecus gelada, assembly GCF_003255815.1. NCBI lineage: Eukaryota > Metazoa > Chordata > Mammalia > Primates > Cercopithecidae > Theropithecus > Theropithecus gelada. The sequence continues at coordinate 68,033,908 of NC_037673.1, forward strand.
TCCATTAGCTATCTCAGGAGCCAATCGGGGGACCCCAGTGCCCCTCCAAAGCACACAACTCCTTGTTTTAGGATTTTTTTCCTCCCTTACCTTCCTACCTGTTTTTGGAAATCAGCACCATTTCGCAGCTCTCCAGAGGTTAGGAATGGAAGCAGGGGAAGTCACAGCTGCAATGGTCTATTAAAATATGAATAACTGATGCCTCACCTCCCATCCTATTCAAGCAGTAAAAGACAGCCACCCTCTGCAAGGGTCTCCAGCTGTATGCACATGTATGAGCACAAGGAAGGGCCCGTCAACTCACAGAGACAGCAGGCTTATCTGGGATTGCCTATTTCGTGCCTAGCAGGTTTCCCCCTGGGGCCCACCCAGGTCACTCTCTTTAAAACTGGAACCCCCACACACTCATGCTGTTAGCCTGCTCTGTTTTTTAAAAATTACCTTCCAATATGTAATTCACTTATTTATTATGTTTGTTCTTTATTTTCTCTTTCCTCCATGATAATGTTAGTTCTTGTGAGGGAAAAGATGTCTGTCAATTAGAACAATCTCTGTTACATATTAGGCACTTGGTAAATATTTGTTCAAGGAATGCATGAAAACCTCAGAGGGAAACGCTTTTTATCAATCCTGGTAGGGCTTTGTGGCACTTAACAAATGCTCCAAAAAGCCCTTTTCCCCGGCGACGGGGCCGAGGCAGCAACCTGAGAGCAATGCCCCTCTGCTTTCTGGGATCTAGGCTGTGTTGCCTTCTTCTCTTGTTTCTATTCTTTTAATCGCTCCCTTCCTGGGTTTTATATTGCACGCCCGGTCTTCCAGCGTCATGATTACTGTAATAAACAAACTGAAGGGCTGAATGCATCTTTTTCTCCCCTTGCAGCATGAAGAGCAGTTCGCGGTATCCGGTAAATAGGAAGCACGAATATATAACGAAACTGGGATTTGAAAGCGCCACCTTCAGTTGTAAGATCTAAGGGTGGACTGCGCGAGCGGAGGCCGGCAGGGCTGCGGGCAGGGCCGCTTTCCGGGGCCTCCTTCGCCTAGACAAGCAGGGCAGAGGTCAGGACAAACGAGGGAAAAGGACGGGAGCACCAGCTCTCTCCTTCCCTCCAACCCCTACGTTAACTGGAAAAGGCAGCGTGTTCTGGGCCTTTCCCGGCTAAAGCAGCAGTAGGCGACCGACGAGGGAGGCGGGTGGAGAGGTGACTGGGAACCCACAACACGGACCCAGGCGGAGGACAGAGCGAAGGGCGGCGGGGAGGGGCCCAGAGGGGCTGCCACGGGCAGGGGCGGGCGCCTCCTCCCGGCCGCCCGCCAAGCAGGCCCGGATCCCCTTAGCCGCGTCCCAGCACATGGGCTTGCTTACACTCGCTGAGAGACGGAGGAGCCGCGCTGCAGAGCTGTCTGGGCCCTTTTTCCCATTTTTGCTCCAGGATCCAGAGATTTGAGCAGGGGTGGGGTGAGGTGGAGCGGCGGGGTCCCTCCCCTTCCTTAGGCCCAGCCAGTGAGGTCCCCCGTCTCTCTGTCCTTTCCTCGCCGTCGCCCTCTCTCTGCCAGGCTCTCCTGTTCGTCCTCCAGGGGCCCACGTTAGCCCCTCACCTCCCCTTGAAGTCTTTTCTAACCGCTGCGGCCTCCTTGGTCCCCGACGCCCGTGTTCCTGTAGGAAGTTTACAGTTCACACGATGTCTCATCTCTCGGTATATGTCTCCCCTCTCGGTATATGTCTCCCAAGTAAATTGTGAAGCATAAAGAGCCATATGCTTTTTTTGCTTTCAGCAATTTTTTTTTTCCTAATTATGAAGTGCTTCCGTAGTTTCTGTTGTAAACAATAATCCTGCCCAGCCACTTATTGTGTGACCTCAGGAAAATCCTATCTGAGTTTTCTCACGCAAAATGAGATTTGTAAGGTCTCTTCCAGCTTATAAATTCAGGGACTTTCCTGAGCTAGAGAACTGGAAGTTGGATAGAGCTGTTCCAGTACAGTGGTTTGGGGTCTGAATGCATTGTTTCTGGAGGCCACGGGTAGGTGGCATCTGTGAGCAGCCCGCAGAAAGAGGGGCCAACAGTGACCCCGGGTTTCTTCTGTCCTGGACACTCACCACCTGCCTCAGTTCTTCTAAAACTGGGTCCCCGAGCCACACACGATGACCACCCTGCCACTGGCTCAGACAAGGGAAAAATCTCTGTTCCTGTAGTTCAATGCTGAAAGGAGGACATTTTTCAGAGAGACATTTTGCTAGGAAATTATGAAGTACAAAAACACAAAACCGTGGAAGCATCCAATCAGAGCCCACATTCTTGTGAGGAACTTTAGTAAGAGGCAGACACACTGGCAGACAAATTTTAGGCAACCTTGAGGCTCAGGTTATTTTCCTCAACTGAACCATGAAGACAAAGGAGGCCGCGCCAAAGACAGGCTCACTACTACTACACTGAGTATGTGGCCCCTTTCCTGGAGCCGGACAGAGAAGGAGCACGGGCTTCAGGATCATTCACATGTGAATCTGACTCCAGTGTTGCCGTTTTTTGGCTGTCTGAGCTTGGACAAGCTTCTTAACTTCTCCAATTCTCGATTTCTGTTCTATTAAATAGGGATAATATCTTCCATCCTACTGGGTTGAATGAATGTTTTGTTTTTGTTTTTGTTGTTCTTTTTTTTAAAATTATACTTTAAGTTCTAAGGTACATGTGCACAACGTGCAGGTTTATTACATATGTATACTTGTGCCATGTTGGTGTGCTGCACCCATCAACTCGTCAGCACCCATCAACTCGTCATTTACATCAGGTATAACTCCCAATGCCATCCCTCTCCCCTCCCGCTCCCCATAATAGGCCCTGGTGTGTGATGTTCCCCTTCCCGAGTCCAAGTGATCTCATTGTTCAATTCCCACCTATGAGTGAGAACATGCGGTGTTTGGTTTTCTGGTCTTGCGATAGTTTGCTGAGAATGATGGTTTCCAGCTGCATCCATGTCCCTACAAAGGACACAAACTCATCCTTTTTTATGGCTGCATGGTATTCCATGGTGTATATATGACACATTTTCTTAATCCGGTCTGTCACTGATGGACATTTGAGTTGATTCCAAGTCTTTGCTATTGTGAATAGTGCTGCAATAAACATACATGTGCATGTGTCTTTATAGAAGCATGATTTATAATCCTTTGGGTATATACCCAGTAATGGGATGGCTGGGTCATATGGTATTTCTAGTTCTAGATCCTTGAGGAATCGCCATACTGTTTTCCACAGTGGTTGAACTAGTTTACAATCCCACCAACAGTGTAAAAGTGTTCCCATTTCTCCACATCCTCTCCAGCACCTGTTGTTTCCTGACTTTTTAATGATTGCCATTCTAACTGGTGTGAGGTGGTATCTCATTGTGGTTTTGATTTGCATTTCTCTGATGGCCAGTGATGATGAGCATTTTTTCATGTGCCTGTTGGCTGTATGCATGTCTTCTTTTGCGAAATGTCTGTTCATATCCTTTGCCTACTTTTTGATGGTGTTGTTTGTTTTTTTCTTGTAAATTTGTTTGAGTTCTTTATAGGTTCTGGATATTAGCCCTTGGTCAGATGAGTAGATTGCAAAAATTTTCTCCCATTCTGTAGGTTGCCTGTTCACTCTGATGGTACTTTCTTTTGCTGTGCAGAAGCTCTTTAGTTTAATTCGATCCCATTTGTCAATTTTGGCTTTTGTTGCTGTTGCTTTTGGTGTTTTAGACATGAAGTCCTTGCCCATGCCTATGTCCTGAATGGTATTACCTAGGTTTTCTCCTAGGGTTTTTATGGTATTAGGTCTAACATCTAAGTCTCTAATCCATCTTGAATTAATTTTTGTATAAGGAGTAAGAAAAGGATCCAGTTTCAGCTTTCTACTTATGACTAGCCAGTTTTCCCAGCACCATTTATTAAATAGGGAATCCTTTCCCCAGTTCTTGGTTTTGTTAGGTTTGTCAAAGATCAGATGGCTGTAGATGTGTGGTATTATTTCTGAGGGCTCTGTTCTGTTCCATTGGTCTATATCTCTGTTTTTGTACCAGTACCATGCTGTTTTGGTTACTGTAGCCTTGTAGTATAGTTTGAAGTCAGGTAGCGTGATCCCTCCAGCTTTGTTCTTTTGACTTAGGATTGTCATGGCAATACGGGGTCTTTTTTGGTTCCATATGAACTTTAAAGCAGTTCTTTCCAATTCTGTGAAGAAAGTCATTGGTAGCTTTATGGGGAAGGCATTGAATCTATAAATTACCTTGGGCAGTATGGCCATTTTCATGGTATTGATTCTTCCTATCCATGAGCATGGTATGTTCTTCCATTTGTTTGTGTCCTCTTTGATTTCACTGAGCAGTGGTTTGTAGTTCTCCTTGAAGAGGTCCTTTACATCCCTTGTAAGTTGGATTCCTAGGAATTTTATTCCCTTTGAAGCAATTGTGAATGGAAGTTCATTCATGATTTGGCTCTCTGTTTGTCTGTTACTGGTGTATAAGAATGCTTGTGATTTTTGCACATTGATTTTGTATCCTGAGAGTTTGCTGAAGTTGCTTATCAGCTTCAGGAGATTTTGGGCTGAGATGATGGGGTTTTCTAAATAGACAATCATGTCATCTGCAAAGAGGGACAATTTGACTTCTTCTTTTCCTAACTGAATACGCTTGATTTCTTTCTCTTGCCTGATTGCCCTGGCCAGAACTTCCAACACTATATTGAATAGGTGTGGTGAGAGAGGGCATCCCTGTCTTGTGCCAGTTTTCAAAGGGAATGCTTCCAGTTTTTGCCTATTCAGTATGATATTGGCTGTGGGTTTCTCATAAATAGCTCTTATGATTTTGAGATGCATTCCATCAATACCGAATTTATTGAGAGTTTTTAGCATGAAGGGCTGTTGAATTTTGTCAAAGGCCTTTTCTGCATCTATTGAGATAATCATGTGGTTTTTGTCTTTGGTTCTGTTTATATGCTGGATTACATTTATTGATTTGCGTATGTTGAACCAGCCTTGCATCTCAGGGATGAAGCCCACTTGATCATGGTGGATGAGCTTTCTGATGTGCTGCTGGATTTGGTTTGCCAGTATTTTATTGAGGATTTTTGCATCGATGTTCATCAGGGATATTGTTCTAAAATTCTCTTTTTTTGTTGTGTCTCTGCCAGGCTTTGGTATCAGGATGATGTTGGCCTCATAAAATGAGTTAGGGAGGATTCCCTCTTTTTCTATTGATTGGAAAAGTTTCAGAAGGAATGGTACCAGCTCCTCCTTGTACCTCTGGAAGAATTCAGCTGTGAATCCATCTGGTCCTGGACTTTTTGTGGTTGGTAGGCTATTAATTATTGCCTCAATTTCAGAGCCTGCTATTGGTCTCTTCAGGGATTCAACTTCTTCCTGGTTTAGTCTTGGAAGAGTGTAAGTGTCCAGGAAATTATCCATTTCTTCTAGATTTTCTAGTTTATTTGCATAGAGGTGTTTATAGTATTCTCTGATGGTAGTTTGTATTTCTGTGGGGTCAGTGGTGATATCCCCTTTATCATTTTTTATTGCATCTATTTGATTCTTCTCTCTTTTCTTCTTTATTAGTCTTGCTAGCGGTCTATCAATTTTGTTGATCTTTTCAAAAAACCAACTCCTGGATTCATTGATTTTTTGGAGGGTTTTTTGTGTCTCTATCTCCTTCAGTTCTGCTCTGATCTTAGGTATTTCTTGCCTTCTGCTAGCTTTTGAATGTGTTTGCTCTTGCTTCTCTAGTTCTTTTAATTGTGATGTTAGAGTGTCAATTTTAGATCTTTCCATCTTTCTCTTGTGGGCATTTAGTGCTATAAATTTCCCTCTACACACTGCTTTAAACGTGTCCCAGAGATTCTGGTATGTTGTATCTTTGTTCTCATTGGTTTCAAAGAACATCTTGATTTCTGCCTTCATTTCGTTATGTACCCAGTAGTCATTCAGGAGCAGGTTGTTCAGTTTCCATGTAGTTGAGCGGTTTTGATTGAGTTTCTTAATCCTGAGTTCTAGTTTGATTGCACTGTGGTCTGAGAGACAGTTTGTGATAATTTCTGTTCTTTTACATTTGCTTAAGAGTGCTTTACTTCCAATTATGTGGTCAATTTTGGAATAAGTGCAATGTGGTGCTGAGAAGAATGTATATTCTGTTGATTTAGGGTGAAGAGTTCTGTAGATGTCTATTAGGTCCGCTTGGTGCAGAGTTGAGTTCAATTCCTGGATATCCTTGTTAACTTTCTTTCTCGTTGATCTGTCTAATGTTGACAGTGGCATGTTGAAGTCTCCCACTATTATTGTATGGCAGTCTAAGTCTCTTTGTAAGTCTCTAAGGACTTGCTTTATGAATCTGGGTGCTTCTGTATTGGGTGCATATATATTTAGGATAGTTAGCTCTTCCTGTTGAATTGATCCCTTTACCATTATGTAATGGCCTTCTTTGTCTCTTTTGATCTTTGATGGTTTAAAGTCTGTTTTATCAGAGACTAGGATTGCAACCCCTGCTTTTTTTTTTGTTCTCCATTTGCTTGGTAGATCTTCCTCCATCCCTTTATTTTGAGCCTATGTGTATCTCTGCATGTGAGATGGGTCTCCCGAATACAGCAAACTGATGGGTCTTGACTCTTTATCCAATTTGCCAGTCTATGTCTTTTAATTGGACCGTTTAGTCCATTTACATTTAAGGTTAATATTATTATGTGTGAACTTGATCCTGTCATTGTGATATTAGCTGGTTATTTTGCTCGTTAGTTGATGCAGTTTCTTCCTAGCATCAATGGTCTTTACATTTTGGCATGTTTTTGCAGTGGCTGGTACTGGTTGTTCCTTTCCATGTTTAGTGCTTCCTTCTGGGTCTCTTGTAGGGTAGGCCTGGTGGTGACAAATTCTCTAAGCATTTGCTTGTCTGTAAAGGATTTTATTTCTCCTTCACTTATGAAACTTAGTTTGGCTGGATATGAAATTCTGGGTTGAAAATTCTTTTCTTTAAGAATGTTGAATATTGGACCCCACTCTCTTCTGGCTTGGAGAGTTTCTGCTGAGAGATCTGCTGTTAGTCTGATGGGCTTCCCTTTGTGGGTAACCCGACCTTTCTCTCTGGCTGCCCTTAAGATTTTTTCCTTCATTTCAACTTTGGTGAATCTGACAATTATGTGTCTTGTATTTGCTCTTCTTGAGGAGTATCTTTGTGGCGTTCTCTGTATTTCCTGAATTTGAATGTTGACCTGCCCTACTAGGTTGGGGAAGTTCTCCTGGATGATATCCTGAAGAGTATTTTCCAACTTGGTTCCATTTTCCCCCTCACTTTCAGGCACCCCAATCAGATGTAGATTTGGTCTTTTCACATAATCCCATACTTCTTGAAGGTTCTGTTCATTTCTTTTTCCTCTTTTTTCTTTAGACTTCTCTTCTTGCTTCATTTCATTCATTTGATCCTCAATCACTGATACTCTTTCTTCTAGTTGATCAAGTCGGTTACTGAAACTTGTGCATTTGTCACATATTTCTCGTGTCATGGTTTTTATCTCTGTCAGTTCGTTTATGGCCTTCTCTGCATTGATTATTCTAGTTATCCATTCTTCCATTCTTTTTTCAAGATTTTTAGTTTTTTTGTGCTGGGTACGTAACTCCTCCTTTAGCTCTGAGAAGTCTGATGGGCTGAAGCCTTCTTCTCTCAACTTGTCAAAGTCATTCTCCATCCAGCTTTGATCCATTGCTGGCAATGAGCTGCGTTCCTTTGGAGGGAGAGATGCGCTCTTATTTTTTGAATTTCCAGCTTTTCTGCCCTGCTTTTTCCCCATCTTTGTGGTTTTATCTGCCTGTGGTCTTTGATGATGGTGACGTACTGATGGGGTTTTGGTGTGGGTGTCCTTTCTGCTTGTTAGTTTTCCTTCTAACAGTCAGGACCCTCAGTTGTAGGTCTCTTGCAGATTGCTTGAGGTCCACTCCAGACCCTGTTTGCCTGGGTATCAGCAACGGAGGCTGCAGAAGATAGAATATTGCTGAACAGCGAGTGTTCCTGTCTGATTCTTGCTCTGGAAGCTTCGTCTCAGGGGTGTACCCCACTGTGTGAGGTGTCAGTCTGCACCTAGTGGGGGATGTCTCCCAGTTAGGCTACTCAGGAGTGAGGGACCCACTTGAGCAGGCAGTCTGTCCATTCTCAGGTCTCAACCTCAGTGTTGGGAGATCCACTGCTCTCTTCAAAGCTGTCAGACAGGGTCATTTGCATCTGCAGAGGTTTCTGCTGCTTTTTGTTTAGCTGTGCGTTGTCCCCAGAGGTGGAGTCTACAGAGACAGGCAGGCCTCCTTGAGCTGCTGTGGGCTCCACCCAGTTCGAGCTTTGTTTACCTACTTAAGCCTCAGCAATGGCAAGCGCCCCTCCCCCAGCCTCGCTGCTGCCTTGCACTTAGATCGCAGACTGCTGTGCTAGCAATGAGGGAGGCTCCGTGGGCATGGGACCCTCCCGGCCAGGTGTGGGATATAATCTCCTGGTGTGCCATTTGCTAAGACCCTTGGTAAAGTGCAGTGTTAGGGTGGGAGTTACCTGATTTTCCAGGTGTTGTGTGTCTCAGTTCCCCTGGCTAGGAAAAGGGATTCCCTTCCCCCCTGTGCTTTCCATGTGAGGCGATGCCTCGCCCTGCTTCAGCTCTCGCTGGTCAGGCTGCACCAGCTGACCAGCACCGATTGTCCAGCACTCCCCAGTGAGATGAACACGGTACCTCAGTTGAAAATGCAGAAATCACCCGTCTTCTGTGTCGCTCATGCTGGGAGCTGGAGACTGGAGCTGTTCCTATTCAGCCATCTTGCTCCAGAGCCTGAATGAATGTTAAATGAAAGTGAATGTCATTCAGAGATATTAATTATAAACACAGAGCTTCTGTTGATTTAAGCACAACAGCTGTTTATTAAGGGATGCTGAGGACCAGAATCCCTAGAAAGGCTGGGGAATCCAGCTTGGAAGCCATGAAGCCAGAAAGGCTTCACAAATCCCATCACCAGATTCTCCTGCAGATTCTTCCTGCTGCAGCAGCTGGCATGGGCCTCACAGCTTGCACCACCTGTTCAGGCCTGCAAGGCATCTATTAGGGCTTCTGGCACTGCTGCTTCTGCTAGTTGTGCTTTCTCAAGATACCATGTTCATTGCAGCATTGCCTTCCAAATCAAAGTCTCACACAACCTAATAGTTCTGACTGTTATTATTCCTGCAGGTCTGTCTCTGGTCCTGGGAAGGCCCACCCTCTTCAACCCATATTGTTTGATTCATTCGAGACAGCAATCCATCTGTTTTTAAGGCTGATTTTACCCTTGGGTGAAAGTCAGCTTTTTAAGGTCTTCTTCAGGAACAGAATGGTGGGACCTTGGCAGAAAGCACCAGTGTTTGCTGCAACTTCACCTCTTCTCCCCAACCCCTGATACAGCCCCAAGTTCACTAACTTGTCTTGTTTCTTCCTTCCTGCCCCCCTGCCTGCCCCTGTGCTTAAAGCCTACACTATCTTTAGGCCACCTAATAAATTCCTATTTCTTGCTTGAGTCAAGTTTCAGTTACCTGCTGAGCCACCACCTGGTTGTTCTTTGATTCAATACACAAATGCCTCCAAGGCCTAGACCAGTGGTTCTCAGCTCTGGCTGTACGTTAGAATCAAGGAGGAGTGAGGGGCTGGGCCTCAGGCAGTCTGATTTAATAGATCTTGAGTGAGTCCAGATGTAGGTATTTTTGGCAGCTCCCTAGTTTATTTGACCAGGGAAACTGTCTTCTAAAATCCCATCATGGTTTTACTTACAATGCCAAAAGCTTTAAGCAAGGAGTGAACATTAAAAGTACAATATCAAACAAGAGAAGAAGAGGGTAATACACTCCCACTTTCTGATAACTATCTGCAAATACTAACTTTTGAATTAACCATTTGGCAAGTAGAGGCTACAAATTAGCCTTTTGGGGTCATTTTAGCTTTTGGGCTTGAAAATCATATAAATTCCTCCTAAGTCATTTTGTACCTGTTAATATTGAATTTATACAGAAAAGGGGGTTGGGCACAGTGACTCACACCTATAATCTCAGCAGTTTGGGAGGCCAAGGTGGGAGAATTGCTTGAGCCCATGAGTTCAAGACCAACCTGGGCAAAACATGAGACTTTGTCTCTACAAAAAAAAATATATATATATATAATAAAATAAATTAGCCAGGGGTGGTGGCGCATGCCTGTAGTAACAACTACTCAGAAGGCTCACTTGAGCCCAGGACTTCCAGGCCACATTGGGTTATGGTTGCACTACTGCACTCCAGCCTGGTGACAGAGTGACATGGGGCCTCAAAGATAAAGAAATAAATAGAAAAGGGGAGAGAGGAGAAGGAGTCTTTAAGGGAGTGACACAATGCCTTATTGTCCAGTCTCTAAGATAAATGAAGAATGGGAAATTCTAAATTCTACTTATTTCAAACATGTGGTTCATTCATAACATGAATCATCTGATGATAAAGTGATTGAACTAAAAATATCAACAGCTGTGAAACTACCAGGATGTTTATTACTCATTCTTGTTTCCATCTCTTGTCAATTTCTCCATCTATTCCCCATTTTGAACTGTCAATTATAATGATAAGAGCAGACAGAGGGAAACAACAGGCCTTCAGTGACGAACTAGGTAAGATACTATGAACAATGGAATTGATATTCTACTGCTGCTGCCGCTGTTGAAAACAAGACGACAGACCCCAAACTGCCATTTGGTGTGCAACCAGGTAGCAATGCAGCCGCTAAGGAACACAAGGACCCACCAGTAGGGGGCAGTTGTCATTTTTTTCCCCAATTAACAACTGAATCCCTGCCCTATGGTTGGGAATCACCCACCTCCCCGACAGAAGCTAAGAGCATCAGACACACATTTTGCACGCTGCCTTTGTAGCTAGGGCATGGGCATAGCTACCAGACCAGGGTCCACCAAGCACAGACAACCCGCAGACTTAGAATCAAAAGCTCAGTGACCAGAAGTGACACGTGATGGCAGCTATTTTCAGTTGTCAGATGCAGCAGTGGCAGGGATTCTTACAGATGGGTCCAGTATCAAAGGCATTGGTGGGGGCAGGCTGCAACATTGGGGATGCAGTGCTGGCAGTGGAGAGGGCACTGCAGGACCAGTTCTATACTAAGATGGAGCTGGCTTTTAGACCTCTTAGATATATATGATGAGCTGCCCAATATCCTTTGAATAAAATATTTCTTTTTTTTCTTTCTTTTGAGACAGAGTCTCTTGTTGCCCAGGCTAGAGTGCATTGGCACAATCTCAGTTCACTGCAACCTCCATCTCCCTGGTTCAAGTGATTCTTCTGCCTCAGCCTCCCAAGTAGGTGGGATTACAGGCATGCACCACCACGCATGGCTATTTTTTTTTTTTTTTGGGTATTTTCAGTAGAGACAGGTTTTCGCCATATTGGTCAGGCTGGTCCCGAACTCCTGACTTTAGGAGATCCACCCACCTCAGCCTCCCAAAGTGCTGGGATTACAGGCATGAGCCCCTGCACTTGGCCTCTTTTCTTCTTAAATTACCCTGGATTATTGCAACAGTCATGCAGTCATCTCTCTACCTCAATCCTTGCCATTTTTTGCAGGTGTTCTCAATGGAGTAGTTAGAGTTCCTGTAACCATATCAATTATAGCATAACATTTCTCTATTCAGAACCCTCCAATGCATCCCATCCCACTCAGTTAAAAGCAGTAGACTTTTACAGTGGCCTACAGGGCCCTATGCATACCCACCCCCATTATGTCTCTGAGCACATAGCCTATCACAGTCTCCTTTACTCAGTCTGCAGCCTTTACTCAATCTGCAGTAGCCACTTAAAGGTATCTGCCTCAAGGACTATTTGTGTGCTAAATTTTACCTGGCAAGTTCTTCCCCCAAATCCTCATGACTCACTCCCTTACCTCCTTCAAGCCTTCGCTGAAATATTCCCTTTGTGAAGGCTTCTCTAACAATGCTACATAAAACTGCACCCCATCACCCCCTTTTCCTGCTTCCCTGCAACCCTTATCCCCTTTCCCTGCTTTAGTTTCCTCCATAGAACTTATCACTAGCTAACATGTTATATTCAACTTGTTTGTTTATGTCTGTCTTGCTCAGCTCCCATTAGAATGTAAGCTTCAAAAAGGCAGAGATCTTTGTTCACTGCTGCATCTATGGTGCCTGGAATAATGAGTGCCTGACACAGAATAGGTCTTCAATAAATATTTGCTGGCTGGATGACTGACTGAATGAAGAGGATGTCAATGACAGGTGAAAAATGTAAGTTTCCCTGATAAAGGGAAGATAGCAGGAAGGAGAAAGTGACTTTGCAGATTGGCAACTAGAGCTCAGCTGACGACGCAGCATATCTTCCTGGAAGTCAGTTGGGAGAAAGAAGTTTGAACACAGGAATAGTCAGAGACATCTTGAGGATTCTTTGTTTTTGCTTATTAAGGAGTAGATTGATCTTTTTCAGTTCAATATGGCCAAGAGGAAACCAGCAATCAATATTGGTGGACAGAAATTCTGATTATGAAACAATTGCATAAATTCACTTAGGAAGAGTTGGGCAGTATAATCATGTTACTAGTGAGAGCAGCTACCTCTCTTGATTGCTTACCAAATGCCAGGTGATTTCCAGGCTATACATGGAGTATCCCATTTAATCCTTACAACAAACTCATGAGGTAGGCACTACTATTTTCATCTTATAAGTAAGAAAATAAGCTAAGCAACCAGTCAAAGACCGTATACCTGGAAAAACGTCATTTTTCATTTGGTTATGTTTTGAGATGAGACAAGATCGAACATTTTAGGTTGATCTCTGTAATCTAAAAATGAGCCTACAGAATTGTATATAACAAGCATGAAGTTGTGGAACATGAACAGGCAGATGAGGTTTGAACATCAGATCTGCAACTCTCTGTCTATATGACTTTAGGCAAGTTACTTATCTAAGTTTAGATTTATCCTCATTTGTAAAATGTAAAAAATCATACAATTCTTGTAGAGTTGTCACCATTAAATATAATCACACATGGAAACAGCTAATATAATGTCTAACCCAGAGAAGGCACTCAAGAAATAGCATTATTATCACTATTATTATTGTTATTATTATTATTATTGAAGGAATTCAGAGTCTACTCTCTTGGCTCCATACTTGTGAGTGCCCACACAAGCATGCTTCTCAAACAATGTTTAGAATCAACTGGGCAGCAGTTTGAAAGTGCAAATACCTGAGTTCTACCCCCAGAGATTCCAATTTAGAGATGATGGGAGTCTAGAAATCTCACTCTCAAATGGAAAACTGGCATTCTCTTAACTCCAAAAAGAACTTCTTACTTTCTAATGTTATGTGACCTAATGTATGCTACCTGAAATTCCCATGTGAAACTAACCCCTCCAAAGCAGTGTTGCCTAAGGTTAAGGGAATGCGTTCTGGAACCTTGGGCAAGCACATCAAGCTCTCTGGGCCTCACTGTCTTTATCTGTAAAATTGGGATAACAATAATTCCTACTTCATACAGATGAATCAGGGCTTAAAATAAACATGTAAAACAATTAGAAAGAGCCTGACATAAATTAGATAATCTAATAAAAATAATAAAGACAACAATTATTATTTTATTCTATTTCTCATTCTTCGATCTCCTACTGATGGAAGGATTTTTTTTAAGTGGAGATTATTTTCAGTCCCAAACTTTGCACACAGTATCCTGGCTGGCCTTCACCAATGAAAGAGGCAACACACTGAGCCCACTTCTGCTGGAGCCTGTGCTGAAGAAGGTGGGGCCTGCTGAGCAGTTCCAGACTGGCCTTAAGGAGACTTGACAATGCTTCATATATGTGAGCTAAACTAAATCTCACAAATAAAAATTTCATGTATTCTAGTGTGTAGAGAAGAGGATACTAGTGCATCCATCTTCCCAGCTGCTCTGAGGTTGCGGTAATTCCTTCCACTGGTCACTCTTACCCACCCAATCAGGTCTCCACTCTTGGTGTAGCTGCTTCCCTTAGCAAAGAGGCCTTCTCTGGCTACACACTCAAAAGCACCCCACTCGCCTTGCACCTCTCCTATATTAATCTGTTCTCACATTGCTAAGAGTGGGCAATTTATACAGAACAAAAGGTGAAATTGGCTTAGGGTTCTGCAGGTAGTACAGGAAGCATGATGCTGGCATCCACTTGACTTCTGGGGAAGCCTCAGGAAACTTACAATCATGGCAGAAGGTGAAGGGAAAGCAGTCATATCATGTGGCAAGGGCAGCAGGTGTGGGGGAAGGAGGCGCCACGTGTTTATGAACCACCAGATCTCATAAGAACTCACTATTGTGAGGACAGTGCAAGGGGATGGTGCTAAATCATTCATGAGAAATCCACCCCCATGATCCAGTCACCTCCCACCAGTCCCCACCTCCAACACTGGGGATTACAATTCAACCTGAGATTTGGGTGGGAAAACAGATCCAAGCCATAATCACCTCCCCACACCCAAATGGACACATCATTGCTCTGCCATTTCCTCTATCTCAGCCCTTTGTCTACTTTATAGCTCTTATCATAATACATAGTCTGATAATCATTTCACTTATTTTTCTGCTTTCCTGTTTCCAGGCTGTGCCATCTAAACACACACACACGCGCGCGCACACACACACACACACACACACATCCTTGTACGTTTCAGGAACACTGGGATCCCATTTGTCTTGTTTTCTCCTTGCTTACCAGCGTCTATCTCAGTGCTAGCATTCAACACACAGCAGCTCTCAAGAAATATTGAATAAAGACTGAACTTTTTAGACTTGTGACTCTAAAAAGGCATTTCCTCTGGATAATTCTATCTGGAAGAAAAAGCAAAGGGATGGATCTGAATAAACAGAAAAGTAACAAAAACACCAGTCACAGCTTCCACAGTTTCCTAGAGTGTGGCCATTAGTGGGGTCCATACCAACACTTTTAAGATCATTAAATGAAGATTTCCTGTCTTAAATGTGAAAACCAGAAGCTACACAGAGGCTGAAAAAGTATTAAAGTCATCACAAGGGATTACGAGTAACATAAATTACAATATGGTTTTTTTAAGAGAGAGAGAGAAAAGAGAAAAAAACTTTAATGAGACCAGATCTAAAAGCTCTTGATCTTTCCAAAGAGAGAAAGATTAAGTCCTTTCTTCTCTTTACCATTTTTATCAGTTTGATTTTTAAGCTTGAATTATTCCCTCCACTCCCAAATGAACCACTGTCTATGCCCTGTCTGTCCCCACCTCCCACCCCCTTCCCACCTACATGAATGACTATTAGAGCTAGAAGGACTTTGAAAATTATCATGTCCAATCCTTCCTTTTGTTGAAGAGGAAAAATAAGTCTGGGCCACACTGTGATAGAGTCTCAGGACTCAGAAAAGGGCCCAGATCTCTTGACTCCCCAGCCAACCCTCCACGCCTCCAGGCTAGATTCAACTCACTTTGATTCATCTCATTCTGATTTACCAGGGCCTGGTCCACTCTCCAGCCTCAGTGTTATCTCTTAGTTATCCATCCACAGCCCCTTCTGAAGGTTCAGGAAGCAACTAGTTGATATCCTGTCTGTTTCGAAGCCAGGAACAACCCCACAGATATCAGCCAAGAATGTTCTTTTCTGGCAGCACCAAGTGAGTATTCCTTTGTCCAGTCAGCACTCCAGCCAGAATATGTTTTCATTCTTGAAAACAATTCCTTCTCTCTTCAGTCAGTCTGTATTCACTCTATAAGTCTGACATGCATTGGAAATAGGTATGGAGCTAAAGAAAGCCCCACAGTTTACATTCTAATTATCAGAAGGCCCTGCCTTTCTCTCCCTGGGAATGCCAAAGCCAGAACCTTCTCAATCTTCTTTTGCCCTATCCCCACCCCATAAGGAAGGGGCTACCACAAATGCGTTGGTGAATTACGAAGTAGTGTTAAGTCCTGACAGGTCACAGGGGCATTGAGAAAAGACCATGTCCTCATTCACAGCCAGTCTGGGGTGCTGCTCTGAACCACACTGACCCCCAAAGTCTGGGGGACAGAGCTGAGTCAGCTATTTCTGTCTTGTCCTCCTTTCTGTCCACCCCACCACAGAAACTGAGATATGCTTGCAAAATCTTACTCTATGATCCTTTTCTCCCTAGAACCTTCATTCACTCAATGATAAAGCCCATGAGCAGTTCACTTTTTTCACGTGGTTCCATATATGGCCTAGTCCCATTTCATTCTTGAATTTTTGTTTGTTGGTTTAGGGTTCTTGGCCAGCTGTGGGGGTGATGGCGAGTAGGATCTGATAATTTGAAGACAAAGTGACCCTCTCATTTCAATCTCGAAAATTATTTTTATCTAAGCTCATTTTCCCTTCATCACTTTGACTCATTCACTCGTGAATACCCGTATTTGGGTTGTTTATTGATTTTTATTGTTATTGTTGTTTATGAGTTTCATGGTTTGTTTTGGCTTTTTGGTGAGAGGGTTATTGATTTTAAGATAAGGAGTCCATCTTCATCTCCATCTCCATCTCTCAAACTATCTATGCCTGAAGGGTTATTCCCTGCATAGTTTTCAGATACCCGTAGTGATATCGTCTTCGTGTTCTCTCAATCTGCGAACTAGGTTGTCTTCAACTTTTTCCTTTTTTCTCCATTGGGTCACTCCCTCTTCTTAAAAGAGTTTCTCATAAGAACTTAATTTTGGTAATGTCTAACTTTGTATTTGTCATAAATTTTAGAAATTGTTGGCATGAATTCCAGACAAGATGGTATTGTGAATTCAAAAATTGAGGCTTTGTTTTGCTTCAAAGTCATTGATTGCCATGACCTACAAAAAAAGAAAAAAAAAAAGAGGCCAGGCGCGATGGCTCACGCCTGTAATCCTAGCACTTTGGGAGACCAAGGCAGGCAGATCACCTGAGGTCAGGAGTTTGAGACCAGCCTGGCCAACATAGTAAAACCCCATCGCTACTAAAAATACAAAAAATTAGCTGGGCGTGGTGGCAGGTGCCTGTAATCCCAGCTACTAGGGAGGCTAAGGCAGGAGAATCACTTGAACCTGGGAGGCAGAGGTTGCAGTGAGCTGAGATGGCACCATTGCACTCCAGCCTAGGTGACAAGAGCGAAACTCTGTCTCAAAAACAAAAACAAAAAAAAAGTAAAAGGAAACTCAAAAACCATGGCCATGTTAAAACAAGATATGTATCTCCATGTACTAGAATCAGAAGAGAAAACAATGGGTGGAATGTGAAACCACTGAGGTCTGAACCAGAAGTGAACAGAGGTGACCCAGAGTTCTAGCTCCTGTGAGGTTTTGGGAACCAAACCACCCCAGAGGTGGTGGTGGTGGGGTGGGGCGGACAAAAGCTCTTAGTTATCCATCCACAGCCCCTTCTGAAGGTACGGTATGGGGCAGCCACATTTTGGACCACATCGCCCTGCCCAACTCCTTCCAAAACTGGTAATTGGACCAAGCCTGGGCGCTTCCCCAAAACATCGAAGCCATACCTGCTGTGAGAGGATCTCGAATGAAAAGTTCTACCAAATAAAAAAGAGCTGGCCCTATAAGATTCTTGTTCCAATGAAATTAAATTGGGAAATGTTGGAGGAAGTAAACAATTTTCAGTGGAAGCTGAAGCTGAAAGATCTTAGGTTTGAGAGGAGGCAAAAGGGTCATGATCAAGCCAAAGCCAGAAATTCTAAGATCAAAAACTTATTAGATTCAGAGAAAAGCTTTAGGCTAGAGGATAAGAAAAGGATAACTTTAGACTGGAGGATAACTGCCTGATAGCTAAAAGAGGAAACCAGACCCGGAGAGAGATTTGGGGTCATCTTAATGTAGAAGAGAAAAGCAAAACTCTACAACTCCCTCTGCTGAGATCCAGAGGAGTTCTTTGGATGCTGAGGATCTTCCTGACCTCAGTCTCCATGAGACCCAGCTCCACAGTAATTCCTGCTCTTCTTGGGATGGGTTGTCTGGCTCCTCCTCAGCTACTGTAAAGCTCTGGGCTTGGACCCTTATTTCCTTGGTTTCATGCATCTCTTTCTAACTGTCTTCCTCCCTTCACTCCAATCACTTGAGGTTCTTGAGTGAGATTATTCAAGAAAACCTAACTGAAACATATGCTAGCTCATGTAATCCTCTCAATGGCCCTGTGAGATAGGAGTACTATTTCCATCTTACAGGTGAGGAAACTGAGGCTACGGGACATTACACAGCAGGATCATGGGACTGATGGGCTAGTTGTTTGCTTGTGTGACCTCACCTCTATTTCCCCACCTTCCTCTGCTTTGCTGGCCAAGCAAAGTCTATTTTTTAAGCTCCCTTGCCAACTGGCTTCTGATTCACCAAGAGGGTCACTGGTGGGAAATTTATGAGTAGAAAGAAGGGAGAAGCCAGGATATTTTTCACTGTGTGTTCTGGGCAGCATCTCTGGCAAGGGTTGCACCTTCTTCATGTTCCAGATCCCATGACAGGGCCTTTCTTCCATGTTCCAGTTGCCTCCCATCAGGCAGCCCTCAACCCTCGAGTCCTAAGAATGGGAGCACTTTCTGGCTTTTGCTAATCTTTGGGTGGCCTCCTGTCTCTTGTTTAGAGTTTCACTTCTTTTAAACCATTTGTGACTCATTCTTCATGTTAAATCTCACCTATTACCTGGAATGGCTCTGTTTTCCTGAACGGACCTGACTGATGCAATAGTTAACCAGGGGGCAGAGTGACGATGTGAAGTTCAGAGTGTGTTCAGAACCCACACTCCGAAGACTGCATTATATTGACAGTTAAATCACAGAGAGATTTCTCAAGTTTCACTACAAACTAGTGATGTTTCCCCCAGAGCAAGCCCATAGAGAGGCCTTCCCATGACATGTTTCCACTGCTGATGGTTAAGAGTTAATTTTTTAGTATCCCACCCCAAAGATCAACATGGGGCCAGAAGAGTTCATTTCTAAGGGCTGCCCCTGGCACCACAACCTGTTGCCCTTTTCTAACTCTGCTTCCTGAACCCCCATGACCAATCTAGTAGTACTAGATGCTACCAGGTGAGGAACCAGGTGAGGAATTGCCATGGCACCAAACTGAGTGTACACTATTGAACCAGATTGAAATCTCAAGGTACTCAATAGGCTTACCACTGCTCACAAGCAATAAACAGGAAATTTCAAGTTCTGTAGAATTATTTCAAGTTCTATAGAGTTATGTAGAGTTATTTATAATATATAATATAATATAATTATAAATTTCAAGTTCTATGGAGTTATATTATTTAGGAAAATTGCAATAAACCTAGTGCTCTTGGTTTCTTATCCCTCTCCTAGCTTCAACCTTCAGAGATCCTATTTTCTTAGGATAATCCGTCCTACTGACACTCCCTGGTCTCAGTATTTTGTTTGTGTTCTCTCTCTCTCTCCTCTCTCTCTCTTTTCCTACTAGATTTCTGACCATCTGACCTCCAAAGCCAAGTGTCTACCTGCTAAATTGTGTATTAATAGTTCTGTGTTGGTCATTTATGAAGATCTACGTCACCTCTGACAAGCCATCATCATCTGTTTTATGTTGCACTTAAGGTCTGGCTTACTGTACTGTATTGAATTTACAGGAGCCTAGAAGCAAGTGAATGTTGGAGTTTTCAAAAGTAGCTGCTATGCCAGAGAGAGCAGAATGTTCATATCATCTTCCCTGAAAATCTAAAAAAAAAGTCAAATCCAATCAAGAACAGAGGCTTCAACTTTATGGTCTTTAAATAAACCCACAATTTCTTCCCTAATTGTGAATGTCTCCTGCACCTGGTCTCAATCCTTTAAACACTAACTTTAGTCCATTCATGGGTAAAGGTGGATAATTTCAGCATCTAATTAACAAGTGTGTGGTGGGAAGTATGTTACACTCTTGAGGTTTGTACTACACAATATCCCATACTACTGACAAGCGACAGTCTGCATTTCGCAGACCACAGTTGAACAATCTATACGATCATTTGTAAAAATAACCGAGTCTTGTTACAGAAATGGGTGTTATATTTGGTATCTCTCTCCTCACTCTCTCCAGCTACCACCTCCCACATCCCAGCTGTCTCCTGATCCTGTGAGGGATTTTGTTTCTCTGAAAAGCTTTAGTAACTTCTCTATTCTGTCCTTTTCTCTAAAGAAATCTCAATGTTAACAGAAACGAAAATGGATGGCCATATGTCACAGAGAATGAAATCTCTGCTCCCAATCCCTGTCTTCAGAGCTGACCTAGAAGACAGCCACTCCACTCAGACATAAGTATGGACTGTGCGAGTGAGGAAGATTACTCCCCCACCCCGTGTCCCCCAGCAGGCAGCTAGCTCCTACTCACCATTCAGGTCTCAGCAAAAGAGTGGCATCTTTGGGAAAATATTCTCCACCCCTAGCCTAAGTCACTGTCTTTTGTTACGTGTTCTCACAGAACCGCTATCCATTCCTCAAGAGTAATTAACTCAGTTTGTAGCTATATCCTTACCTGTGTCCTCTGGATAATGACTGGCTATTCTATCAGTCTGTAAGATCCATGAATATGTGTGTCCCAAACTATTTTTCATGAAAGTGGTGGTGGTGATGGTGGAGTCTTGTAGCAAATAAATTTGGGAAATACTGGATTAAATTAAATTAAGCAATTTTCTTTATCATAGGACTTCTTGGAGCCTATTAAATGCTAATGTGTGTAATGAATCACCAGCATTTCTCAAGCCACACTAATCATGGAACCTTTTCTCATAACAAACATTAACATCTGGAAGAATTAGAATTCTGTAGAATATAGTTTGAGAAAAGCCAATATAGAATGAATGATAATTTCTGCCTTTACTCCAACATTATAGCAGAGTGGTAATTACCATGAGCACACAAATTTCAAATGACCTTGGAAGCTGCAGTAAAAAAAACTGTGACAAAACTTCAGAGTGAAATAATCACAAAGGAAGAGATAGCAGGGTGAGGGTAAGTTTGAGGAAGACACACACAAAAAAAAAAGAAAGAAAGAAAGAAGGAAGGAAGGAAGGGAAAGAAAGAAAGAAAGAAGGAAAGAAGGAAGGAAGGAAAGAAAGAAAGAAAGACAGACAGACAGAAAGAAAGAAAGAAAGAAAGAAAGAGAGAGAGAAAGAAAGAAAGAGAGAAAGAAAGAAAGAAAGAAAGAAAGAAAAAGAAAAAGAAAGAAAGAAAGAAAGAAAGAAAGAAAGAAAGAAAGAAAGAAAGAAAGAAAGAAAGAAAGAAAGAAAGAAAGAAAATGAGAAAGAAAGCTAACTTATTGAGAAGGCAAAGATGCAGTTCCAATTAAAGTAGAATCAATGCCAGGCAACAGAGTAAAAGGAGAATTGGTAAGATTCTCCTAGATACTTGATACTGAGAAGCAAGAATTAATATGGCACCTGCTGCTGGTCCAAGACAACGGGGGAAAGATTGGTGACGTTGGGTTTTCTGGCTGGTTTTCAGATAGAACTGAACATGTGATCAACTTGTTTATGTCCAAAATGGCAAATTTCAAGTTCGATAGAATTATATTGTTTAGGAAAACTGCAGTATACCAAATAATAGTTGATTATTTAAAATACTATAAATATATACTTTTCAGATTTTGGTAAAATGATTTAAATGTTTTTTTTATTATTATACTTTAAGTTCTAGGGTACATGTGCACAACGTGCAGGTTTGTTACATATGTATACAGGTGCCATGTTGGTGTGCTGCACCCATTAACTCGTCATTTACATTAGGTATATCTCCTAATGCTATCCCTCCCCTCAACCCCCTCCCCACAATAGGCCCCAGTGTGTGATGTTCCCCTTCCTGTCTCCAAGTGATCTCATTGTTCAATTCCCACCTATGAGTGAGAACATGCAGTATTCAGTTTTCTGTTCTTGTGACAGTTTGCTGAGAATGATGGTTTCCAGCTGCATCCATGTCCCTACAAAGGACACAAACTCATCCTTTTTTATGGCTGCATAGTATTCCATGGTGTTTATGTGCCACATTTTCTTAATCCAATCTGTCACTGATGGACATTTGGGCTGATTCCAAGTCTTTGCTATTGTGAATAGTGCTGCAATAAACATACATGTGCATGTGTCTTTATAGCAGCATGACTTATAATCCTTTTGGTATATAGCCAGTAATGGGATGGCTGGGTCATATGGTATTTCTAGTTCTAGATCCTTGAGGAATCGCCACACTGTTTTCCACAATGGTTGAACTAGTTTACAATCCCACCAACAGTGTAAAAGTGTTCCTATTTCTCCACATCCTCTCTAGCACCTGTTGTTTCCTGATTTTTTAATCATTGCCATTCTAACTGGTGTGAGGTGGTATCTCATTGTGGTTTTGATTTGCATTTCTCTGATGGCTAGTGATGATGAGGATTTTTTCATGTGTCTGTTGGCTGTATGAATGTCTTCTTTTGAGAAGTGTCTGTTCATATCCTTTGCCCACTTTTTGATGGGGTTGTTTGGTTTTTTCTTGCAGATTTGATTGAGTTCTTTATAGGTTCTAGATATTAGCCCTTTGTCAGATAAGTAGATGCAAAAGTTTTCTCCCATTCTGTAGGTTGCCTGTTCACTCTGATGGTACTTTCTTTTGCTGTGCAGAAGCTCTTTAGTTTAATTAGATCCCATTTGTCAATTTTGGCTTTTGTTGCTGATGCTTTTGGTGTTTTAGACATGAAGTCCTTGCCCATGCCTATGTCCTGAATTGTATTACCTAGGTTTTTTTCTAGGGTTTTTATGGTTTTAGGTCTAACATTTCAATCTCTAATCCATCTTGAATTAATTTTCGTATAAGGAGTAAGGAAAGGATCCAGTTTCAGCTTTCTACTTATGGCTAGCCAATTTTCCCAGCACCATTTATTAAATAGGGTATCCTTTCCCCATTTCTTGTTTTTGTCAGGTTTGTCAAAGATCAGATGGCTGTAGATGTGTGGTATTATTTCTGAGGGCTCTGTTCTGTTCCATTGGTCTATATCTCTGTTTTGGTACCAGTACCATGCTGTTTTGGTTATTGTAGCCTTGTAGTATAGTTTGAAGTCAGGTAGCGTGATGCCTCCAGCTTTGTTCTTTTGGCTTAGGATTGTCATGGCAATATGGGGTCTTTTTTGGTTCCATATGAACTTTAAAGCAGTTTTTTCCAATTCTGTGAAGAAAGTCATTGGTAGCGATTTAAATGTTTTTTAAATGAAGACATAACAGTACCACTGTGAACTATTTTTTTTATTTGAGATGTGAAAATAAATGCATATTAATATTCGAAGGAGCTGCCTCAGACCTTTTTAAGAAATGGAGGTATAGACTTAATAAATTAACTTAGAAATAATTATTCCAAGTTTAGTGGCTAATAAAGTGATGTCTAAGAAGTTACTATGCTATAGATTATCTTCTAGCATTAATCCAGTGGGCAGGGATTTTCTTTCTAGTTCAACTTCACAACAAGGCGTATGATCACATGTGAAAAATGGGAATTCAGAGTGGAAATCTTGTTTTGAAAATCAACTAACATTTAGTTTTCCACTTCAGTCAATTCAGATCACTGTGTTTATTGTGAGGACTCAAACAACATCAGGTAAAATGTCCCTTTCTATATAATAGTAGCAGAGAGAACGTAGAAGTTAGTTATCAGAGAGTTTGAAGGCTTCCAAATGTTTGCATTATTGCTGAAAACAATCTATAATTTAATGTAGATTAACTCTGGACTGTACATGAACACCAGTATATGAAGAGGAAGGGAACTTTGAAAAATTATATACACTGGAGAATTGGCTTTATTGTGGCTATCTTCTATGTCAACCCTGAAATCTGTCTTTGATTATTATTAAAAGAAGTTTAATTTCAAAGGATGGCTCCCCTTTAAAATGATTCTTGGTTTTTGACACTGGATGTAGAAGCAGAACTTGTATAGTCTGAACAAAGGGGTGGTTAGAAAAGATTGTTTCAAGCCTCTGTGTTCCTAAGATCATGGCTAAATTTCCCAAATTCTGAATTGAGGTGAAAGGTCAGAGAAAGAGTTCATTTGGAATGGGATCTGGAGGTGTCCCTAAGGAAAGGAAGGTTGGCTGGACCTGGTGATTCAGGAGAAATCCAGTCTACTCTCACCTGCTGCCATCTGCTATCTGCTTCTGCTCCATCTTCCCAGTCTCAGGGAATCCCCTCAGCTCTACCCTCTGGGTCCAGCCACCTCAGCCTCAGTGACCCCGGACCCACTCTCTATCCACTACTAACCCCACAGAAAGACTACTTAGTTTAAGTTTCCTCAAGAGGGGTTGAAAACATAAAGTCTCTTTACTTCCTCTTCCAGAGAGCTGTGTGTGAGCACGCATGTGTACACATGTATAGGTGTGCACACATGCGTGTGTGCAGTGGATGTGCACTTGAGTTCTTTCAGTGTAGGCTGTCATGTGAAGACTTCTCAGACTTTTAGAAACATGATACTTGCCTCTCTTTCCTGAGGTCAGGATAAAGAGACACTCAGACCTTTAAGGCTTTGTACTTAATCTGTCGTCCTGCTGCATGAGGAATAAGAGCTCACTGTGGGTTTGCTTGCTGGTCTCTAATTGGACTCTCAGGAGCATACAAAGCCCAGCCAGAGCCTCAGCCTGCTGCCTGGGCACCAGCCTCATCTGTCTGCTCATGCATGTCTGCTCTTGCTTCCTCTGACTTTTGGATATGCCCAGCTTGCTTCCATATGTGTCTCAGATCTGCTTGCTCTGCACTTGTCCACATGGACTTTTCTGGCTCCAGACTTAGCCTTGTAGCTCTCACACAGTGCCAGAAAGATCTCTCAGCTCCAGGAGCCACGGCTGCCTTAGGACATTCTAGTTCCTCCCAGGAGGGGGAGATCAGATACCCTTCAAGATATAGCCCCCAGAACAAGAGATGTGTTTTGCCATTCTTCAAGGAAAGGAAATTTCTCTTTCTCTTTCTCTCTCTCTCTCTCTCTCTCTCTCTCTCTCTCTCTCTCTGTCATTCTCTCTCTCTCCCTCTCCCTCTCCCTCTCTCTCTCTCTGTCATGACAAGTGCATGAACAGTTTGATTTCAAGTTTTATGGTCCAGAGCATCCTAGGCACTCAGTATGGTCCCCAAACGATTGCCTTCTAACCCACTGCAGGCCTTTTGGGAGAAAGTCAACTCTCTTCCTTTTCTTAGGCTCAGTCTGGTTATTCAACCCAGAAAGGGGAAGCTGGGGCTGGGGCCACAGTGTTTGGACTCAGTGTGAAGTTCTCCTTCTGTGATGGTTAATATTGAGTGTCAACTTGATTGGATTGAAGGATGCAAAGTATTGTTCCTGGTTGGTCTGTGAGGGTGTTGCCAAAGAAGATTAACATTTGAGTCAATGGACTGGGAGAGGCAGACCCACCTTCAATTTGGGTGGGAACCATGGCTAGAATAAAAGCAGGCAGAAGAAAGTGGAAAGTATATGAAGTCTTCCAGCCTGCATCTTTCTCCCGTGCTGGATGCTTCCTGCCCTCAAACATCAGACTCCAAGTTCTTCAGCTTCTGGGACTCTTGGACTTACACCAGTGGTCTGCCAGGGCCCCTCGGGCCTTTGACCACAGACTGAAGGCTGCACTGTCGATTTCTCTCCTTTTGAGGTTTTGGTACTCAGAACAATCCACCGCTGACTTCCTTGCTCCTCAATTTGCAGACAGCCTATCGTGGGACTTTACCTTGTGATCACGTGAGTCAATTCTCCTTAATAAACTCCCTCTCATATAGACATATATCCTATTAGTTCTGTCCCTCTAGAGAACCCTGACTAATACATCTTCCTCCTTTCTGTCTTTCTCACCCAAACTAGAAGGCTGCCACCAGTTGTGATCACAACTGTCCCAGTGGTTTACAATACTCCTTTCATAGTCATTTTAGACCTTTAGGTTTGACATCTCTTCTTGTAGAACACTCCAATATGGGCAGAGTCCCTTCAGCTCAGCTGACAATCAGTTTACACATACTGTACCCAAGCTGTCATTGAGGAAGAAACTGACATCTCAGCCAACCCACCTTGAGACCAGAAAGGGGCCTGAGTAGCCTCTGTGCTGCAAATACCCATGGGGCAAACAGCCCCATACTCCACAGACAGCCCTGTGGCATCCTGAAACTCCTTGTTATCTTCAGGGCCTGTGTTTCGTTCCAGGATAACTGAGGGATTTTTTGGTTCAAGGTTCAGTTCAGGAAAATTCTATATCTTTACAACTTATATTCTATTTCATTCAAAATGAGTATGTCTTCATTGATTTCCATGGGAATATATATTCTTTCAACTCTATAATTATGAATAAGATAAAACCAATGAAAACTTGTCATTGCCTTTTAGACACCAAATATTAATATTCACATGTTTCAGAAGCGGTGACATGGAGAGAATTTTCTGATCTTTCATCCTAAATGGGTCTGTGGGCACCATGAAAAGATGGGCAGGCCACTCTCCACCTGTGTGCACCATCACTGGCATGTGCTGACACTGAAGCAGGATCTAACTTGGTTCCCAGGCCCTTACTCAGGCCTTCTTTCCGCTTCTTCAAAACTCCAAACTCTGGAGCAATTTTGGGGTGATTTTTGTGAATGAGGTGCAGGCTTCTGGAACATCTGGGCTTCAGGGAATGTATCTTCCTCCCTCTGTTCTGTTCCCAGAGGAGCCCTACTGTGCACAAAAGGAAGAGGCACAGTGAGTTAAATGGATGGATGAGTACTCCAAAGTGAAATTCCTAGAGGTTATCTCACTTTTCCACTTATTATAATCCTCATACTATCTTAATAACTTTTCCAACATTTCAATTCATTTCATTTATCTTCTTAAGATAAGATGGAAGAAAAAGTTTTTAAAAATTACCTCAGGGTCCTTTGCATTAACGGGATAAAGGTCTGTGAGTGGCGAATACCTTGCAGCAGTCTTTCTCTGGCATCCCATCAGGACAGGTATGATCTGGTTCATATCAAGAGGATGGCCGTAGGTCTCCTAGAAGTCATTACCAACTAATTTCCAAATAGAGATAAAAGCCAGTGAAAGATGCTAAGGCTCCTTTCTACTTAAATAATTCAATGAACGAATTCTGTTAAAATTTAGTTTCCTCATGTAGAACAAGTGCTGTCAAATACCCTAGGGAGTCAGGACAGTGGGTGAAAAATGAATCTTTAGTGATGAAATTTGGTGATCATGTGCTCACAGAGAGTGTGTCAGCCACCTGGAGGGTTATTCAAAGCAGACTTTAATCATATTTTGGTCATGTTTTGGTCTCTTCCTTATCTATTCCACAAACCCTTTGCAAAGAATCCACTCCAGCCCGCATCAGAATAGTGGAAGACTACCACTGTCCACTGTGGTCCAAGCTACCCCTATCATTCTCAATGGACTCCCTCCTTCTGCCCTTGTCTCCCTACCATCTATTCGCAGCGTAGTAGCCAGAGTGATCCTGTTAAAATGTGAGTCAGACCATGGAAGTCCTCTGATCAAGACCCTCCAAGAATTCCCTATGTCACCCAACATAAAAGCCAGAACCTTTTGGCCTACAGGGCCCTTCCTAATCCACTGTCTACCACTCAGCTATCTAACTTCACTCCTTCTACTCTCCCCAGCCGCACTATTCTCCTTGCTTGTTTCCTTACTTCACACAGATTTTTTTTCATGGGTCATCTCAATGAGACCTTCCCTCCCACCTTGATAAATATTGCACCTCTCCAGCATTCTCTGTTCCTCTTCCCTGCTTTAGTTTTTGAAACACTTTTTAATAACAATGTGACATATGTATAGTTCGCATATTTATTTTGTTTATTTTATATTTCCCACCTAACTTCTACACTGTCTACTCACTCACACATCGTAGAACATAAGCTCTAGAAAGGCAAACATTTTTTGTTGGTTTTCTTCAGTGCTTTCTTCACAGGGCCTAGATCAGTGACTGACACATATTAGACACTCATTAAATACTTCTTGGACCCAAAGTCAACCCATCAGTCATCCATTTGGAAGCCGTTTCCAAGACAGTGAACAAAGTGGAGCAGAGCAGAGCAGAGACTACACATAGCAGGGCAGATGGGAAGCAAGGCGAGGGGAGACTGTAAAGTACTGAGAGACAGAAAGAGTAGCCCCGATCCTCAACTTTCTAGTTCCCAATTCCAATTCCCATTAGGCAGCTGACATGTAATTTGTTTCCTGTCTTTGTATCATCCACATGTGCCCACAATATTTCCCACTCTATCCTTACAACAACACTGTCTAACTTGAACTGGCTTGAAAAGGAGAATAGGAGACAATATTAGAAAAGGAATGGGTAAACCAGATGACATTAGAGCCTTGCAAGCCATTGTAAATACCTGGATTCTTGCTGTGTTTGAAATGAGAGGCCAGCAGAGCAGGGTTTTTTGTTTGTTTGTTTTTTATCAAGGAATTATGCACTGACTTTCATTTTAAGGAGCTCCCTCTGACTGCTATATGAAGAGAACTGCACTCCAGCCTGGGCGACAGAGACTGAAGAAGGAAGGAAGGAAGGAAGGAAGGAAGGAAGGAAGGAAGGAAGGAAGGAAGGAAGGAAGGAAGGAAGGAAGGAAGGAAGGAAGGAAGGAAGGGTTCTCTGGAGAAACAGAACTAATAGAAGAAATAACATGAGAGCAAGAGAGAGATGGATTTAAAGAGTTGCCTCATACAACTGGGACTGCTGGCAAGTCCAAAATCCCCAGAGCAAGCCAGCAGGCTTCAGATTCTGGTAAGACTTGATGTTGCTGTTTTGAGTTCAAAGGCTGGAAACTCAGACAAAATTTCTCATTACACCCCGCTCTTCTCATTCTCTCTTGAAGCCCCTCCAGTTAAGCTTTTGACCCTATCAGGTCCTCTTCCACAATGGCCATAGTTGAGGCCACCAGTCTTGTGACTTAATACCACATCTATATGCTGAAACTCCTACATTTGTATATGTGGTAATCATATGTTGCAATCTGGAGGTAGAACACCTTCTTTTCCAGGAAACCTCAGTGTTTACTCTTAAGATCTTCAACTCATTGGATGAGGCTCACCTACATAATGAAGGACAATCTGCTTTACTCAGAGTCTACTGATTTAAATGTCAATCACATCTAAAAAATATTTTCATAGCAACATCCGACATATTTAACCAAACAACTGGGACCTATAGCCTGGCCAAGTTGACATGAAATTAACCATTACAGGGGCCAGGGTGAAATCAGGGAAGCCAGTAAGGAAACAATTAATATAATCTAGATGGGCAGGAATGGTAGCATGAACCAGAGTGTTAAATAACAGAGGTGATGAGAATTGGTCAAATTTCAGATATATTTTGAAGGTCAAGCTGATAGAATTTGCTAATAAATTAGATGTGAAAGTAAAGAGTCCAGGATGACTCCAAAGCTCTTGGCCTGAACAACTGGAAGAATAGAGTTTCCATCAACTAAAATGGGGAGCCGCAAGGGGAGCAGTTGAGGGGAGAAGGAAGAAAACTCAGGGGTTCTGTTTTGGATCTGTTACATTTGGATATTCAACAAACATTGGAGTAAGATGCTGGAGGGGCAATTGGATATATGAGTCTGATGTTTAAAGGAGGGGTCCAGATTACAGAAATGTAGGTATTTCAATATACAGATGTCATGTGAGGCAACAAGACTGGTGCCCTCAACTATAGCCAATGTTGAGGAGTGATAGGGTCAAAAGCTTGATTGGAGAGGCTTCAAGAGAGAATGAGAAGAGAGGGATGATAATAACGCAGTGCAGCTAGGTAGAGGGGACATTCATATACATACTTTACAGGTGAGGAAATCCAGGCTCAGAGAGTGAGTGTAACTTGCCAAAAGACACACAACTGGTAAGAAACAGAATCAGGTTACAATCCAAGTTGCCACAATGAGTGTTTCACCCACTTCTCCAGGCCAGGTGCCGTCTCTGCTGTCCCTTCCTTCCTATGCCCCTCTTGGGTTTTATTCTTTGGCAAAGGAGATATGGGGGGTAAGGGGAAAGAAAAACTACAATTGATACTCAAACGAGATAATATATGTAAGGACCGTTGAAAACTGCAAAGCCATATAGATGAAGGGAAGTATTACTATTAAGTTTGGGAAGGTTTATTTATAACATTATCCCTTCCTGTGATGGCTAATCATTTTAATTTCCCTCAGAATTGACCTTTAAAATGAGGAAAATTGGACTTAGGTTAGACAAACTAATGCTCTAATTAAAACGTGGTCAAGAAGACTTCAGGGATCTTCTGGCAAAGAGACTGGGGAAGAAGCCCATCTCTCTGGTTGACTTCCCCTGAAAGCAAAGTAAGTCATGAAATAGATTGTGAAAGAGTACTGTTCATTTTGCCATGAAATAGATTGTGGAAGAAATATTGATCATTCAATGAGGAGCTATCAAAAATGGTTTTCCTTGGAGGCAACTCTGATTTTTTATAATGTGATCTGGATGGGGACACTACCCATGCAGCCAAGGAGCATTTGTGGAGGAAATCATGAAAGCTTCAAGAAAAATCTATCTGCCCCATGAGTAAAAGAATGCCCTAATTTGAGGTCACGTGTGAGAGAAAGAAAATAGCATTAACCCAAAATGAAAGTCTCTGAGTCAGAGAAACCTGTGTTTCCACTTTCCTCTAGAATTCTCAGCCAGCCAGAAAGGGAAATAGCATGATCCCATCTAAGGACTTTGTATTGAGAAACTAGGTCAATCATCATCTAGCTAAGAGCCTTCTATTGAAGTAAATGAAGGCTGTTTAGGAGATTCAGACAGATGTATTTATGAGTGATTATCTAAATGTGACCCCTAGTATCCAACTTGTGTGGCACTCACAGGGGAAAATCTAGGTGATTTCATGGACTGGAAACCATGGAGTCATCGAATGCTCGAGCTGGAAAGAATTAGAGAGCATCTAATCCAGTTTTCTAGCTTTACAAATGACTGGTTACTAGGTTTCTATCACTAGGCAAGTGATTAAGTGGCAGAGCTGGAATGGAACCAGGTCTCCTAAGCCCCAGTTTAGTCATTTCCTGTCCATTTGAGAATGTCTTCCATAAAATGCCACTGTCTTTATGTAGTTTGATATAGGACTTACTTACAGAAGAACATGGAAATTAAGTGTTGATTTCACATCGGCTAATATGAAGAGGGTATTGACATCATTTATATGATGTGAAGCAGTGCTCGTTAGTAACTGAATCTTAAATTGTTCATGTTAAGAATTGCTAGAAAGATTGAAAACTCTTTCCATATTTTCCACATTGCATATCACACATTTAAGTGGCAGATTATGCCACTTCTTCTCAGCCCAAGGTTCCTAGTGATTTTCAAAAGAATGAAATTACATCATGGAACTAGAACATTCAGTCAGGGTAGAAACCTGCTGGACTGTCTCCCAAGGTTCCTAGCTATGGCCATTTGCGTAGGTAGCTATCATTTTCCATCCATGGTTCCAGTAGTAACAGAGGACACTGTGTCCTCATGCATACTGGTTCTCCTAACCCAGACGCTCCTCACTACCATCCTGTGAGTATTTAGGCCACTCACTCTCTAATTTCTTCCAATAGTTTGCTGCACATTCCATTGTCCTCAAGCTCCATCCCCTTCTGGATCCCCTCAGTCTGTAGAATGACCTTGCCCCCCAACTTTACTGAAAAAAATCAAGGCAATTCAACATGATCTAACAAAGCTTCCCTTTTCTTCACTCTACAATGTCTCTTTATCTTTTGTCTTTTCCAAAGAAGAAATATTCCTTTTCTTTTCAATGGTTAGTCCTTTTGTCCTTGTGAACCCTTCCTGGGATGTTGCTTCATCGGTTATCGACATTCTCTTCTTCAGTTCCATTTTCTCTTCTCTTTATGACTCCTCCCTTAGCTAGAAAAATGCCCACAAAACTTTTTTAAAAAACTTTAAACTTAAACTTTTAAAAAAAGAATCTGTTGACCAATTCCTCTCAAGTTAAATCCATTTCCACCCTCCCTTTTACTTCCAAATTTGCTGAATGATCTAATTTGCCACCTTCTTTACTCCTTGCAATTTCAGTTTTAATCAAAGAGTCTCCCAGAATTCTTTTCCTAGAAAATTAAAATAATCAAAATTTGATCATTTGACCCAATGACCTATTCTTAGTTTTCAGACTTTCTTGATCTTTCCATGGGGTTTTGTCCATTCCGAAAATATTTACTAAAGATCTACTTTTGCAAGGCTCTGAACTAAGCCCCGTGGGGAATAAAGATGAGAAATGCCCTGCCAAGAGCTTAAAAACTAGTGGGAGAAACAAACAGAGAAATATACCCAGTGAGTGCTTTTTCCTTACAGCAATTTGGTTATATAAGTCAGTGATATTTTTCACATTATTTGTGTGTGTGTGTTTAATCACCCAAGTTAGAGTATAAGTTTCTTGAGAAAAAGAACCTTGGTCTTCTGTCCCCAGTGTGCCCTGCATAGAGCCTTGGCCTTGGTAAATGTTTGTGGTAATCGGTCTCTGAGATGGCCCCAGTGGTTCTCGCCTCCTAGTTTTCATGCCCTTATGTGGTCTCTTCAAATATTGAATAGGTCTAGTTTATGCAACCAATAAGATTTTGAGGAAATGATGGTCTGTGACTTCTGAAGCCAAGTTACAAAAAAATTTACACTTTTGTCTTGTAACTGAGAAAACTATGCAGCTACATATACAGTCTACCTTTTATGGAAAAAGAAATATGACTCGGGAGTAGAACCAAGAACTCAGAGCATGGAGCCAAGCACAATTAAGACTCATGCTGGGAAAGAGTAACACTGACTAGTGAGGCCTCCTGTGAACAGCCCATGAAGAAATGAGGCAGGCCTCTGGCCCACAGCCACGTGAATGCACCATCTTAGAAGTGACTTCTCCAGCCCCAGTCAAACCTTTAGATGACTGCAGCCCTGCCAAGATCTTAACTGCAACTAAATGGCCAAGCTAAATTGCTCCTTGATTCCTGACCCACAGACACTGTGTGAGATAATAGATGCTTTTTGTTTGTTTGTTTTAAACCACTAAGTTTTAGGGGGTAATTTTTTATGCAGCAATAGATTACTAATACAGTGTTTAATAAATATTTGTCCAGGAAATAAATCATATCTCAAGAAGGAATGTAACCATATCCCAAGTGTGCTCAGTAACTAAACTAAACAAAACAAAAAAAACCTTGAAAACATATACTCCTAGGCCCCTGGCAGGGAGAAAAGTTGACTCTCAATCATAATATACCCTCTTTATGGACCCATAATACAAAAAGAAAGCAAGGAAAGATGTTGTGATTCACTTCACTGTTGACCAATGTAGAATGTATATTGTTGTCTTCTTCCTTGAATATGCAAGGAATGTCCAAAATGTATGTGGACTGGCAAGAAAAACAGGCCATGTGACCCAGGAGATAATAAAGGAGTTAAGGCTCTTCACTCACTGATTCTCTCTCCTTCCCTCTCTTTTAGGCCTGAATTAATAATCTTTGTTATCACTGCTTCATTTTCCAGGATTACAAGAAAAAACCAAAGTATTGTAGGTAAAAGCAGTACAGCCAAGAAACCCCATCTTATGTTTATACATTTAGAAGCATCCTTTGGAGCAGGAAAAGCTTAAATTCTAAATCTCAAGATAGCTAACACAGATGCACTATTCCAAGGAGCCAGCAAGGAAAATACAGTCCTGCTTCTCAAACACATCCCCTGGAATTGGTGACAACTTATCTTCAGAGAAGAGAATTGTCACCAGATTAAGAGAGTAAAGGACCCAAAGAGAAGCACGCTTGCATTGCATTCACAGGGCTGGCTTTCAGTTCTCCAAAAAAAATTCATGTCATTGCCTAAAAATTACTAATGGAAATTGGCACGCAGACAGATACAATACTGTTGTTGTTTTTGGTTGTGGTTTTGCTTCTACTGAACCCCACAGCACTGCCGAGAAATTATCCTCTGAACTGAAAAGTCCTCAAGTTAGGCTTGTATTTGACTTCCAACAATAAACACCATGCTGAAATGGCTTCAGCAGATAGAGCTCTTCCCTCCAGTGAGCAGGCAGCGAGGAGCAGGCAACCCAGGCTGCTTCTGACTTCCTGTTCATGTTCCAAGCAAGAGGAAGGGAGAAAGACAAGAGCGAAAAGGCAGAATGGGCATCCAGTCTCATCTGTCCATTTTAAAAGCTTTCCTAGAAGTTCTACCCAGCAACTCCCACGCCTATCTCATTGAGGAGAACTGGATCACATGACCACTACTGCCGGTGAACGAGTCTAAGAGGTGAATATTTTCATCTTCTTGCTTCTCCATTAGAGGAAAGCAGGGAGAAAGGAGTTGTGTGTACCGGTGGGGCCAGTTCCCAATGTCTGCCACACTAGGGCTATAAGAGATCTTGGGTAATTCTGCAAATCTGTTTTTCTGCCTCACATAAGATTATTTCCCAAATATAATGCACTTCATTAGAGTATGTGGTGAATACTGTAATACAGAAAACAATCTCTTGCCCCTCACCCCTTCACAGCAAAACAGAACAGCAAGACTTTCCTTTTAGAAAGCAGATGCCTTGGGAGCTACTTCACCTGGGGCCAAACCCATCCTCTCAGCAGCAGAGGTGATTATTTTTCTTAATTACTATTGCTTTGCATCTTGTTATGTGAGCTGTCAGCGTCTTAATTTAGCTGATGACTTTCCACAATCATTTTAGATTTATTTGGTACCTAATTTACTTAACATAGCTTTTGCTGTGAAAGTTAATCAGAGGCCCAAAAACTCTTAATAAGCTCAATATTTTACAGTGAACACTACCCTGAGGACTGCTTTATGAAAATGATGACAAGGCACAGGGTCTGTAGCTTTCAGAATCAATAAGTCACTGACTAATGAATTAGAAAGGTCTTGAACTTCTACTTCAGTACAGGCTTCATGTACCAGATGCACAATTGAGCATTAGTAAATGGAGCTGGTTCTTGTAGAAAATTTCCATTAATCCAACACCGAGTGTAGAAGAATCTCCGTAGTCTTATAAATAGACTTAAGAACATTTATCGTGATTAATTTATTAATTAAAATGATACTGGTTTTGCCACTATTTCTTCAGGCATTTCTCTTGAGATGAAACTGTTTTGTTTTTCTGTTTCTACCAGTCCTGACTTTTGATATCAATGGAAATCAATCAGCTTAGCAAAAAAACAAACAAACAAAAAACAACAACAAAAAAACAAACACCCTTTTGAGGTATCTCTCTCCATATACCACTTAGGGGTGAGTTCAAAATGCAGGGACCCGTTCTGTGTATTTTACAATCCAAGATTGAAAATACAAATGAAGAGGAACACAGAGCAATCATAAAACAGGCACACCACTTGAAAATGCAGCTAGCTGCCCCACCGACTGGAGCACCTCGTGTGTGCCTGCCACCTTCGCTTCCAAGTATCTACATAGTGCCCTGCAAACAAGTAGACACTTGGGGAACATGTGTGGAATAAATAAATGCTTTTGACAGTGATGGAGAGTAAAAGTGAAGAAAGGAGGAGAACAGGCAGAAAACCCTCATAGGGGAGGCAGTCAGTATGTGCTTGTGAAGAAGGTGGGATGTTTCATTTCTCTCCCTGGGATTAAAAGGAGCAGGAGATAAAAATTGTCTTTAGAGGTGGTGGGAAGACACATCCAAGATTCTAGGTTCTAATTCAAAAGCACAGAGGATCTAGTA
This sequence comes from Theropithecus gelada, assembly GCF_003255815.1. NCBI lineage: Eukaryota > Metazoa > Chordata > Mammalia > Primates > Cercopithecidae > Theropithecus > Theropithecus gelada. The sequence goes on from NC_037673.1 coordinate 68,069,543, forward strand.
GGATCTGAAAAACAGACACAGGAGCCCAGGGAAGAAGAGAGAGAGGCTGGGGAGTTGGAAGGAATTGGGAGGAGTTGAGAGAGGTGCACTGCTTCTGGACTCTCAGCCTCAGTTCCCTCGCCCCCAAATTAGGAAGAAGAAGAGGACTAGCTCTTCCTATTTCAAAGGCGTTGTAAGGGTTCAGTGAAATGGTAAATGTGAAAGTGTTTTCAAAACTTCCAAACATTCTGTTAATATGATAGGTCCTTTCAAATCTAATTTTGGCCCTGGAACAAGTGAGCAGGTGGTTCTGCTCACCATAATGGTAAACTAGGCACAGAGGCAAGTCACGAAGGGGTTGTGGCCCTGGGATAAAAATGGTCAGGGTGCTTGAAAGCTTTGGAGAGTCTCAGATTGCCTCTGTTTCTTAGAAATATGTTTTACTCTGAATGTTTTTATCACCAGCAAGGCCTTATGAGGAATAAGGAGCCTGAGACTCCAGAATTTAAGGGGCTTTTTTTGGTTGATCATTTTTTTGTTTCTTGTTGCACACACAACTGGTTAACAGCAGAGCCAGGAAGAGAGCTTATTCCTCTTGGCTCCTAGTCCAAAACTCTGCCCATCCTGGAAAACCCTCCAGCATGATGTAAACCTATTAGCACTTTGTTTCAAGCCCATACAAGCTAATGAGCAAGAACTAGGAAAGATTATATCACTCCCCTGGGCTTCTGATATCTTACCTTAGAGCAATTTGCACAAGGAAAGTCATAGACTACAGGTTTTCTCTAAATTGATTCCCTTTTTGCAAAGCCAAGTCCATCTGTTCTCCTGGGAGGAAAACAGGGGTACCTGTGCTGTAGCCTCCCTGTGGAGTTCTGCACGGGGGCTTCACAAGATGAGAGCATCACAACAGGCCAGCCTGCCTGGGCTTCGTAGTGGAAGAGCTAGACTTGTATTTGATTGCGGAGGTCCCATCTGTTTGAGAGATTATCAGCTTTAAGCTAGATTTCTTTATTTTGAAGCCAGGCAACACATTGATTTAGGTGGTTATGCTAAAGCTATGTGTTGTTTTTCTTCCTTCCCTTGCCCGTTTGACCTGATGTTGACTCTATCTGATTTATGTCCCTCTAAGGAGGGAAAGCAATGGCCCATTTTTGGATTTCAATTACAGAAACTATTTTTCTTCCTACTGAAAAGAAAACAGAATGAATATTCAATAAGATAAGTACTCTTGTGAAGTTAACTAATGAAGGTGTGTTATCTGATACAGGTGACTTCCTTCCCTCTTCATAATATAAATAACTAGTGTTACCAAGGCAAATTTGTATTATAAACTTTTTATCAGGGACTTTCACATACATAATTTATGTGCATATACAGTAATGCATTGCATAACAACGTTTCAGTCAACAATGGACTGCGTGTATGACGGTGGGCCCATAAGGTTATAATACCGTACTTTTATTGTATCTTTTCTGTTAAGATACACAAGTACTTACCATAGTGTTGCAATTGCCTACAGTATTCAGTACAGTAACATGCCGCACAGGCGTAGCCCAGAAGCAACAGGCTATACCATATGGCCTAGCTGTGTAGTAGGTTATACCATCTAGGTTTATGTTCACACAATAACAAAGCCACCTAACGTTTCTCAGAATATATCCCTGTCGTTAAGCCAATGCTTGACTGTACATATTTGTGAACTTTTATAAACCTTGGAAAAGCAGCCTAAACACACACTTCATATTGCTTCTATAGACTATACCACACAATGAAGCACTTAATTATGCAATATTTTTTCACGTTAATTTTGAAAGTCTTTAAAAGTTGAAGATTACATCTACTAAACTTCTTTATGTCCTCCACAAGACCTAACACAATCCTAAGCATATAGAAGGTGTTTAAAAAATATTTTTAATTGGTTGATTTTGAGAAATAATATGTTAATCCTTGGGTATTGGCAAGGAGGGTCTGGTTGATGAAGAGCTATAAATACCATGTCAATGATGACAACACCTGCAACCTAGGAAGTGGCTTTGATGGTCTAGTGGAGGACAAAGGTAGAAGGGGGAAAGAAGTGGAGAGATGATGCTAGCAGGGAGATCTTTTGGAAGCTGTTAGAATGGTCTGAGTGGGAAAATGTCTAAATAATGGCAGTTACAGGGGACATGCAGAAGATGACACAGATGCAAGAAATACATAATAAATACTATCAGTGGGATCCCATTGGAGTGAGGGAAAAGGGAATCTGCAATGATTCCCAGGTTTCAGGTTTGGACAGTTGTGTCATTATCCAAAACAGGAAGCACAGCATGATGAAGAAGTTGGAGATAGGAAGAAATAAAGAGTTTCATATTGGACATTGTCAATTTTGGGACCAGCAGGAAACCTAGATTAAAATGTTTAGTTAGAGGTTGGCAATGTGTGGGCCAGTCTCAAAGAGAAGAGGGAAGTTTGGGCTAGGGATTTAGACTTAGAGGTTGTCAGAGCATGGATACAAGTGGAAGGTGTGGGTGTCAGTGAGAACACCAAAGGACAGCATAGAGAAGGATGTTAGGATTTAAGGCAGTCCCATGACAGAACTAGAGAAAGAGCTATAGAGGGAAAGGAGGGAAACCGGGGTGATTCCCTGAGGGCTTGTGGAGGCAAGAGCACAAGACTGGTGACTGCAGTCAACAGAACAAAAGGTATAAGGTCTCAAAGAGATGAAAAAGCTGAAAAAGGGGGAATTCTCAAAGTGGGCAATTGATAGTCAGGTCTTAGAAAAAACTAATGTCAGATGCATGACCGTGCCCAAGATGTGCTCGTGGGGGACACGTGAAGCTGAATCGTGAAACTTCAGCTCTGCACCATGCCCCTTTGCTAGAGCCTCACACTCCCTCCTCTTTTTTTCTTTTCTCTTTTTACGTACACCTTCCCCTCCCCATAATCTCACAGTTCACCCAGAGTATAGCCTGCTCTCACATGTAATCTCTCTATCAATTCCAAACATAGATTCTGTTGTTTGGTTTGAAATTGGGCTAGTGGGGCAGGACTTGGTGGAGAGAAAATTAGGCTATTTGGCCAAAATACAAAGCTGGGTCTCTGTAGACAGCAGATGCTATAAGGTGCAGCTATAGGCTGCGTTGACCCAGCCTTTTGGTAAATGCTCAAATGTGGTGCCATTTGCTGATGATAATTGATGTTTGAGTGACTGTGAAGAAGATTAAAAGAACATACTTTACTGGAGCAAAGCAATTTTACTCTTTACAGTCAAGGTATAGAGGGCAGGCAGGGTGATGGTCCCAGGGGATTTGCACAGGTCAGTCAGATCATGCATAGGGATGAACACTTGACAATGTGTGCTATGAAGAAAAGGTGATTAGTCTGGAAAAGAGAGGTAGAAGTGGCCACAAATAAATGGCAAAGCATCTTAATAGTGCTACAGTTTAAAAATAATAATAACGGACATTTATTGAACCTGCATCAGACACTGTGTTCTACAGAAGCTTTACCTGTATTGTCTCATCTAACACCTGCAACACCTTTAAGAGATAAAATAAAACTAACACATGTATCACTTACTAAGTGCTTACAGCTACCCCATGAGTTAGTGCTATAATGTTGTTTTGAAGATAAGGAAACAAAGGCACAGAGAGGTTAAGGAAGCCCATTCTAAATCAAAGTAGTACACAGTGGAGCCTGAAGTGGAGCCAACGCAGCTGGAAGTCAGAGTCCAGCTCTTAAGCACAATGCTTATCATAGGCATTTTACAGATGAGGAAAACAAGGCACCAAAAAAATAAGCCTCTGAGCCACAGCGACACAGCTAGTAATGATGAGAAGGAATCTGAAGCATTGGAAAGCAGTGAGCAATTAGGAGGCAGATTATGGTACATCATAAAAAGCCTTGCCTAGGCCGGGCGTGGTGGTGGCTCACGCCTGTAATCCCAGCACTTTAGGAGGCCAAGGTGGCCCTTACGAGGTCAGGAGTTCAAGACCAGCCTGGCCAAGATGGTGAAACCCCGTCTCTACTAAAAATACAAAAATTAGCCAGGCATGGTGGCAGGCACCTGTAATTCCAGCTACTCGGGAGGCTGAGACAGAATTGTTTGAACCCAGGAGGCGGAAGTTGCAGTGAGCCGAGATTGCACCACTGTGCTCCAGCCTGGGTGACAGAGCAAGACTCCGTTTCTAAATAAATAAATAAATAAATAAATAAATAAATAAATAAATAAATATTTAAAAAGGCTTGCCTAAATACCAAAGCTACATAATAGTGAGATGGGCTGTCCAGAGGGGTTCTGAGTCCACTATGCCCAGATAAAGCAAGGAAATGAGATGGTATCTTTAACTGACATCACACGTTATCATTTCTGAGGTGCTTTATGGGGAGACACTCTTTTTTGGCTTTGCATCTGATGACCTTGCTGGTTCTTCCCAGTCTACTCTGGTCAAGAACTTCAAACTGAAAACAGACCCGTTGTTTTGGCGTGCCCTCTACTAACTGCTGTCATTGGCACTTGAGTTGGTTTTTGCAAAGGTCCTAGATAATTCTTTCCTACTGAGCAGCATTTGCTGAACCATTACATTATATTTCTGTACCTGTGCTCCTCATTCATTTGTGTGATTATTCAAAGAATGTTTACCGAGTATCAGAAATGCCAGGCGCTGTTAAGGATGCAGCCTTAACACCTTAATCTAGGTGTTAAGGATGCAGAGAAAAGAAGGCATAGTCCCTGCCACAGAGGCTGTTGGTGCCCCACTTATATCCCCCTATCCTGAAGGTCCCCAGCACACAGGTTTTTGCAGGCCACAGGCATCCAGCCTCTCTCTGCCTGAGGGTTTTTTCTGGCCATGGCATGCGTGGCCCATGGACAGGAGTGTCCCTCAGTCCACAGGGGGAGGAGCTGTTGGGTAAATGTCCCGGCTTCCCTGCCCTTCAATGGGACGATGTGAAGTGTGCTCCAGACTGTCCAAGGCTCCCCAGGAAAGCTAAACCCCAGTTCTAGAACTCACAGCAGGAATATCATTAACACTCCCTTTACTGACTCTTCTCCATTCCCTTCCTCATTTCCTCACTCCCTCACTGTAATTCTTGAGATCATTTTCTAAACAAACTACTTGCACCCAAATCCTTGTCTCAAGGTCAACTTTTGGGGGAACCTGCCCTCAAGGGCTTACAGTCTAGTGGCTGGGACATATGAAACCTTGGATTCATTCAAACAAACTACACTGAGAAAATGAGAGGCACCCTCCTTAGGAGGGAGAAACACATCACATAGCCGTCCCTTCCAGTGTCTTTCAGTCAGATTCTAACATGGAACAAAGACACCCAGGGGCGCCTGCAGAGCACAGTCAGGTCAGAGTACCGGTGCAGAGAAGTGATGCATCGGCTCATGGGGATGGAGGTTCTCGGTGTTCTACAGGCAACATCATCCATCACTTGTACAGAAGGGAGCAAAAAGTATAGGAGAAAAAGAGAGACCATGTTCAGGTGCCCTGTAAATATTTTATTTAGCCACCAATTCCTTGTCTTCAATGGGGAGCACATACTCTGAACTCAGCAGGATGCTTTGCCCTTGGATCCCTTCTGCAGCATCTTGGATTATTGGCTACTAGCCTGGTTGGGGTAAACTTTAAAAATCTGCAGTTCATGCTTGCAAAAGAGCAGCATCAAGGGAAAGGGGTATGAGCATCTGACAGGCAGCCTAAATCCCTTGGAACACAGATTTAAACAAAGTAGGATCACAGGCACAACGTTCTCTGGGGCCATCTACCTACCGTCCCCTTGTCAGACATGGTTTGTATCATGAGAACACAGTGTGAGTTTTAGGGTCTGTTCCCCACTGGATTTTAAGATGAAGCATGTTTTGCAAACCACTGGAAATGCTTCTAGACCAGAGCTTCCATCCTAAGCTAATTTGCATGAGGGCTTTTATTGTTATTAGGAGAAGGTTTTGCTCTCTGCTGTCTGGTGAAATGAAAGCAGACATAAAAACTGTGCACCCCAGGCTAGGCCCCAGGTATCGGTCATTTCAGCTTTGTGGGGAGGACTTCAGGAAAAGGTAGAAGGAGCGCTGGTGCTCAAGCACTCTGTGACTCGTGGGGGCCCCAAACAGCCCCACTTGATTTGGGGCCCATGTGTGAGCAGAGTGACAGGGTTCATGAGGGATGGTGCTCTCCTTTTCCACCTGTAGCACAGCAAGGTACTGAGGTTGGAGGAGATGCAGGGGTCTGCAGGCTTGGGGGTCCATGGGAGAGGAAGCCAGCAGCCATGCCCTCTTGGTGGCTCACTGAATGTGTTCCAGCAGCCAGGCCCCCTCATTTAACAGACAGCACAGACAATGATGAAGGGTCTGGGAGGGAGACCATGAGAAGATGCTGGGTGTTCCAATACAATACTCTCAGGATCCCACAAGTAATTGGCAGATATTTTTGATTGGGACAGAGAAAGAATTTTGCTTCCTTTACAAGGAGGTGGGAGTGAGGAAGCAGGATTCAAGCAATCAGTGAAATCTTCAAAGCTAATGTGACATATGGGAAAATGGGAGTTAAAAATGCAATTTAAAAAAAGGTCAGGAAAACTGGGCAAAACATTTGTTCTGGAGAGGCAGGCACAGTCAAGTTCTGCTTGCCAGCCTCTGGGAAACTATAGGCAGGTACAGGTGGTCTTCAAGGATCTCAAGCTAAAAATCAGATCCTGTCCTGGTAGAATGTGCCACCTCTGGCCTTAGGCAATGAACTTCCAGCCAGTGAATCTAATGGTCTCCAAAGGCCAGATGTTCAAACTTTGTTTTTAAATAGGCCCAGCTCATTTTCATGGTTTTAACTGTTATCATAAACTTGTTTCAATTTTGCACCTTGATCCTTAGCCAGATTCTGTGCCTAGGTGCAAAAACAAGTTACACATCTAGGATCTTTGCGGCTCTGAATAAGGATTGCCAGATTTAGTAGATCCAATACGGGACCTCCAGATACATTTAAGTTCAGATAAGCAATAAATACTTTTTAGTATAAAAATTAATATGTAATATTTGGGACACATTTATAACAAAAATTGTTCATTATTTTTCTAAAATTTAAATTTCTCTGGACGCCCTATATTTTATCTGGCAACGTTACCCTGAATAGACCTTTCCTAAGAAAGCAGAGCAACAAAACATTTGGCACAAAAGGGAAGTTCTATGACCGTTTTTTCTACTGAGTCAAACTGAAATAACTGACAGATTGATTTGTCTTACTTAACATGTATTCCTTTTTTACTTCCCAAATGACTGAAGTGTTAAAATAAAAAGCACAAACAATAAAACCATTAAAATGGAAATTTAAAAATCAAATGAAATAGGAATGAATGGTGGCATTTGAATTCCAGAAGCCTAGGCTGATATGCTTTGGTTGACCTTGACATTTGCTTCTGAACTCCCTGACACTCTGAAGCCAAAGTAAATCATTATCTGATACAAGAAAGCAGGCAATGAAAATGTTTCTTTCTGGTCCTTCTTCTTAGAGTACTTTAGTGTGTGATTCACTATACCAGAGCAGCACATTAGCCAATGTGGTACGAAGGGAGGGCAGGATCCTGAGCGCAGATACCCATGGCACTGGGCCTGAGCCCCACCCACACCATCGCTTCACCTTTCTCACCTCATTTCCTCATCTGCAATGTGACTTGTAATGTAATGAACACGTTACAAATTTAAAATGTCGTTACTAGCACTAGGACTGAGAGTATCAGCACCAGCAAATAATAATAATGTGTTCTCTGATGGTTGTATTGAAGACACATAAACATTCTTTAAATGTCTGTTATTACATTAACCCCTGATTTTAAAAGACTGGGACACAATATTAAAATGTGATTCAGTGACAACCTTTCTTGCAAGGCAGGTCATAAACCCGTCAGTCATCCTAGCTGACCACATGCCTCTTTGGACTTTGCGGGTGAAAAGCAGCTCAGGGCTTGTTGTGGGGGCTGTCACAGAGCACAGGTATACCAATAAGTCTTTTCTTTACAACTGCTAATAATCTCCTCAGAGCGTGAAGCCTGAGAATAAATTATCTTGACCTAAAAGCAAGCCGAAACCAGATGAAAGTATCCCTTCACACCCACGGCAGGGCTACAGGCAGTACTTATCTCAAGGAAATGGCAATGGTTGGTCTGAGTAGCAGGAGAAGGAAAGATATGTGTCTGTGGATATCACCGGATTTGCAGACAGGCTAAGGAATGCAAGTGCTTAGTCATGGAGAAATGGCTGCCAGAGAGCTGATGGAATATCAGTGTGACTGTTGCTAGGTTTCTTATCTGTCAGCCACGACTGTATGGTTCTCTTTCAAAGGGGAGGGTCAGAGGGTGCCCACCCTGCTCACAAAATCCCTGGAGAAAATATGAAAATATGCTTCATCTTAAAAATAACAATCTGAAAAAATGATAATGACAGTGATGATAAAACAGCTAGCATTAGATATGATGCTGTTTTATATGCCTGCCCTCATTAAATCCTTGTGAGAAGGTTCTATTATTACTCCCACTTTGCTATGAGAAAATAGATTTGAAAGTAATCCTCTCTTCCAGTGAGTAGGGGGATAAAGACCCCTGGGACTCAGGTGTATTAGTCTGTTCTCATGCTGCTATGAAGAAATACCTGAGAAAGAAAGAAAACAGGTTTAATTGACTCATAGTTCCACATGACTGGGGAAGCCTCAGGAAACTTACAATCATGGTGGAAGGCACCTTTTCACAAGGTGGCGGGAGAGAGAATGAGTGGCAGTAGGGGAAATGCCAGATGCTCATAAAACCATCAGATCTCATGAGAACTCACTCACTTTCATGAGAACAGCATGGGGGAAACCACCCCCATGATTCAGTTACCTCCCACAGTGTCCCTCTCATGATATGTGGGGATTATGGGGATTACAATTCAAGATGAGATTTGGGTGGGGACACAGACAAACCATATCATCAGAAAAGAAGATTGTTCAAATTTCTGTTCTTATTTGCAAGGCTGGTTTATTTTAACTGATAAAGGTGCAAGATCTGAGGGCCAATTATTCACAAACTTAAATAACTATTAAGTATCTACTGTTAGAATAGCATTGAGCTCGTCAACACCAGGAATGCAAGGATGGCTGCCACCCACACATATTTACAATCTAGTTCAGTCTACAAATAAAATGAGGTAGAATATAAATAGAAAAGTATCTGCAGACTCTGGGGTCACATTACATCCTTTCTGATAAATGGCCTTTGAGTAGGTGGATTTGCCTATCAAAGGCAGCTAGAGGTGTGTGATAGGGGACCTTGCTCCTGATACTTCCCACAAGAGAGGGAGGCTCTAGAGGCCAAGACCAACCCTCAGGACATCAGATATTTGGCCTGGCTGAGAGGTCATTCTGCTGGCTCCTTCGAAGGCATTCCTTGGTTCTTCTGGAAGCATGGAGGCCTTCAAACTTTGGGGTTCCCAGTTACATCATCCATTGGAGACATTGGCTCCCCTTATTTCCACGAAAATAATTAGCATCAACTCTTGGACAGAGAACAGAGGAGGAGGTGTGAGGGTGGAGGCTGTGACTCACTCTCTGGCCAGGAAGCTCTGCTAACTCACTCTAAATTGACAGCCCTGGTCAGTAAGGGTGAGGATGGCTGACTGCAGACGGGGGTGGTACGTCTGTCCTTAGGAAGGCTGTTCCTTAGTTGGAGGTCACAGCCAGGGACCACCATTGAAAGCGTCAGCTCTAAAGGGCAGAGAAGAAGGCCCCTGACAAGGCTCCCGAGCCCAGGTGCCAGATCCAGAGTCAGGGCAATCTGAGGCTTTCTCGGCAGGTACCTCTCCAGTTCTTGTGGTTTTCAGATCCAGTGTCCTGCATAATGGAGATTTCCTCCTTTGCTTTGTGTTCTTCTTGCATTTTTAAACAGCAGTTTCTCAGAACAGATGCTCTCTTCTCTCCTTCCCTGTGCCCCTTCTGCACAAACAGCAGATTGCCTGCTTCTGTCATCTTTATAGAGGGAAGGAGAGAAACATGCTAATCATGTTCTTTTTCGCTTCCTCCTGCCTGCAATTAGCTATGTGAGCCAAGGGCTCTCTCTCCTCTCTTACTCTCTTCCCTGAAGAACAAACACTCCAAGCAGATTTTCCTGGGCACTTCCTGCTAAGCCTGCTTCCCTTAACAGACACCTTGGGTTTTGGCTGTTGTCGTTTTGGATATTTACTTCCTTTGACCTCCTAAGAGCCAGGATGTCATGCAGTCACATAACTTCTTGATTTCTAGTTCCCCTGTATATGAAAGACCCAAGAGCATATTGAAATGTATGGAGGCCACCAGCATCAAAATTATTCTCATGCCTCCTTCTCCCAGGGCTGCTGCATCACACAACCACAGGGGCATTAGTCACATAGGACTGTGTGTCTATCTGATAGTCGTGCAACACTATGCACAGATGTCATGTAAAACAAGCACAATGCCAAGCCATAAAATAAGTTTGTTTTATGACAAAGCACAAGTCATAAAACGTGATGAAATGCAACAAAATTCTGTGACATTTTTTTCTCATGACTGTGTTAATGCTAGTTTTGAAATATCAAACATAAGTTCTCTTCCAATGCTTTTTTGTTTGGTGCAATACACTGCTGAGTAGCCCACCCATCCGAGTAATCCAGCACTGTGCAAACTCACTAGAAGGCTCCTTGCAGCTCCCTATTTTGCAGATGAACCATGCAGCAGACAGCTAGAATGGGCCCATTTAATCCTGAGAAGGAAAAGACTAGGACATTGAGACTTACCCAAGCATGAGTCATCATAGAACAGTATCTGAAAGAATCTGAAATCAAACAGGCTGGATTCAAACACTTTCCAGACCTTGAGGAGTGGTTCAATGATGCCATGCATAATGATAATGGGGATTCTCTGCCTCTTATAGGTTCTTAATTTATATTGTTTATATATATTCAGACCTATATTTCAGGCTGCTCTGAGGAACAGTGGGCTTGCAGGACTCCTCCTCCTTCCTAGCAAGGTAGAAAGGTAGGGTTATGGCAGGGATCCGTGTCACGGTGGAGAGGCAGCAGTTGGAGTCTAAGCAGGAAAATAGAAATTATGCAAGTACAAAAGTAGAGAATATTTAATGCAGGAAATAGATTACACAGATATTTCAGTTTGTGTTCCCCAGGAGATCCAGAGACAAGGATTCAAGTGCGAGTATTTTTGCAGAGAGGTGATGCAAAACTTTATAAATGTGCATACATATATATTGCATATTTTATTTTTTTCTTGGAGAACTGGTTGTTAAGCCTTTACCAGCACACATTTGGTGGAATGCATTAATTTAAAGATGATTCTTTCCTACAGGTTATACCATATCAGGACCCTGAAGATGTCATCTGATCCAGCTACCTTTACCATTAGGAAAGTATTGTCTATAGTCTGAGTTATATTGCAACATTTCTTTCCATTCACTTCATCACATGTTTAATGATCATTTACTGTGTGTTAGAAAGGTGTCATTAAATCACAGAGTCTTAGAGCTTTAAGAAATATTTGAGACAGTTTAAACTTCTCGTTTTCTTAATTGAGATAAAAGTCATATAACATAAAATTCACCATTTATCCATTTTAAAGTGTATTAATACAATTAAGCAGTTTTTAGTCTATTCATAATGTTGTCAACCATCGCTACCACCTAGCAGCTCCAGAACATTTTATCACCCCCAAAAGAAACCCTGGGCCCATAAAGCAGGCACTCCCCATTCTCCCTCCCCTACAGCCCCTGTCAAATAATATTCTGCTTTTTGCTATGAATTTGCCTGTTCTAACATTTCGTATACATGGAATCCTACAAGATGTGGCCTTTTGTGTCTGATTTCTTTCACTTCATTTTCAAGGTTTTCAAGGTTTGCCCATTTTGTAACATGTGTTAGTATGTCTCCCTTTTCATGGATGAATACTATTCCATTGTATGGATATACCACTTTAAAAAATTCTTTCATCAGTTGATGAACATTGGGTCGTTTCCACTTTTTTGTCTATCATGAATAGCGTTGCCATGAACGTTCATGTGTAAGCTTTTGTTTTAACATCTAGTTCCCTTGGGTGTGGAATTGCTGGATTATGTGATCATTCTGTTTAACTTTTGAGAAACTACCAGACTGTTTCCACGGAGGCTGCACCATTTTACATTCCCTCTAGCAATGTCTGAGGAAAACACTTCACTTTTAAAAGAAGGATTCTAAGGCCCAGGAAGGTTCAGTGACTTGCACAAAGCTGTGACAGAACTGGGACCAAAATCCAATCTCCCGGCTTCCACTCTGCTCATTTGCTAGCCCATGGCCCCACTCAAAGGCCAATGCAAAATGTTCTTTCTGTTGTACAACTTAAGGCAGGAAAATAGTTACCGCAGGAAAAAAAAAAATGTAATATTGGTGAAAACAAAAAGGATGAATTTTCCAATACTGTGAGTTCACCAGAAAATTCCATTAATCAGAACCCACCTCCTATCCCCCACTCAACCCCCATCCATATTGACCCAACTCCACAAATGTCTGTTTACTGAAGCAAATCCTTCCAGTAACACACTGGCCTTAGTATAAACAGTCAAACAATAAGATCACTGTTTAGGCCGTTTTAAAGGCACTTTTCTTTTTTTCTTTTTTTTTTCACATATATACTGGACTTTATCAAAATTTCATTGTTCTATACATAACAACTCCCAGCATTTTTTAGCAGAATCAATTTACTTTCTAATAAAGCAAGATTGTTAATATACATAAAGCTGATATGTAAAATTTTACCTGTATTTCAGATAGAAGCCAAAGCAAAACATGAGGAATAAAAACATTCATCTATATATTCAGAATCACACACAAGTTACCTTTACAGTTCAATTTACTATATAGAAATCATTGGGTTTTGTATTTCCAGTTAACTTTTGAACTGAGATCACAATATTGTAACAAAAAACCTTACATTAATTCGGAACTTTTTAGCATACCAAATTGAAATACATAGGTTCAAATTTCAGATTTATGGCAAACAGTCTTCAAATACAATACAGACATTTCTTAAAAGTTTTCTAAGGGACAAGCACGGACTCTTTTCCCTTCCTCTTCTTCCTAGCTCTGCTTCAGGCCTCTGTCATTCTTTATGCAGGCTTTTAGGATCGCAGCTTCTCTGGCCTCCCTGGTTCCTGCTTTTCTCACTGCCCATCCCTCATTCCTCTGTCTCCAGCCAACTATCCAGACAAAGATCTTGTAACATCATCCCCCTGCTGCAAATAACATTAGTGATTTCTAAGAGTTCAAACTCTTTAGTGGAGCACTTCAGGCCCTTCCCAACTTAGGCTTTAGCTACCTTTGCAGTGTATATCTGCATCCCCTCACTCGTTTTGTGCTGAAACCAGACTAAAGGAACTGCACATCTCTCAACATGTGCAGCACCTTCATGCTTTCCATTTTTTTTTCAAATTATAGTTCATTCAAAAAGCAATACTTAAAGCTTTCTATGTGCCATTCTGAGGATTCAAATCAACATATTTCCTGTCTTCAAAAAACAGACTTACATCCACCATTGCAGATAAACCGCCCACTAAGCAAATAATAGAAAATAGAACCTGATCTATAAAATAATAGATATGCAAAGTGCAGAAATAGACCAAAGTAGGAGATGATTAACTTTCTTTAGGAGTCATTCATGAAAGGCCTCACCGAGGATGTAATGCTAGAGCAGAGCTTTGAAGGATGAAGAGAAGTTCACCAAGTGAACGTGGAAGAAAAGCAGTCCAGGTAGAAGGAACAGCTGCTGAAAAGGTCAGGTGCCCAAACCAGAAAGGCATGTGAGAGAATTAATGGGCAGTTCTGGAGAACCAGAGCAGAAGGAGACAGGCTAGAGAATGGCAGGAGATAGCCCTAGCAAGGTCTATGTGTGCTAGATGCAAAAGGCTTGTGCGCCAGCTAAGGAGTCTGCACTTTGCCCGGTAAGCAATTAAAAGTTTTAAGCAGAGGAGGGATTGGTTTTTATCTAGATAATTCGGGGAACAGTGAAGAGAGGACATTTGAGGAACCCCAAAGAGCAGGGGCAAAGAGACTCTCACCACAGTTCAGGCCTCACCGAAGGCCATAGGGTGATAGCAGTGAAGCAGGGAAACCTTCTGTCCCTTCTTCACCTGGAAAACTATCACCTTCCAGAGTTCCTGTCACCCCTGGTGAAGGCAACCACTGTCTCTTCTGTTATCTAACACTTGGTACCAACAGCTACCATAGCATGCCCCTCGTGGAAGGAGTTTTCTTTAACACATTCCCAACCTTCATTGCGGCTCTGGGAAAGCAGAGGCCAGGATGCTTTATATCTCCAGCAGTCAGTACCCTGATGCTTTCTAAAGCACTTCTCAAACTTGGATTCAAATGCAGACTTTGGTTCAGTAGGTTTGGGATAGAGGCAAGATTCTGTATTTCTAACAAGCATCCACGTGCATGCCACAGACAACTCTTTGGGTAGCAAGGACTTGGCACAGAGTCAACAAAAACTTGTTTGTTGAGAGCTGTGCCTCTCTCCAGTCAAAGACTTGTTGACTGTACAAGAACTGCTCCTGGGATGCAAGCTTACACAGCACACCCCCGTCTGCTTCCTGATCCTCACGAAAGGACTCCACATCACGTGGCATTGGGTCCTCGGTTATGGGGAGAGACATTCTGGGGAAAATTCTCCTTAATGAGGCCTCTTATCTTTAATGGAAATGCACACAATTGTTGAGTAAGAATGGCGAGTGAGTCCATATCCTTCCGATGGACGCTGAGTAACCGAGCAAAGAGCCAATCAGCTTTTCACATATTAACAAATGTCCTTGGTAGGCAGAAGGCCCTTGAATAATTGATAAACGGGAATGTTCAATGTTTGCTGCAGTTCTGGCCAACGCTGCTCATTATAGAAGATGATTCACTCAGTTCTATGGAACAAATTGTTCCAAGGTCTAACTCCACTTCCCTTGCTTTTTTTGTTGTTGTTGTTAATAAAAAAGCATGCACCTGTGGAATTCATATGCATGCAATTGTGTCCAGAATAGAAATGAAAGAATTAATTTGTGTCCCACAGCCCATAATAGAGCAACCCCAGAGGCCCCTGCCAAGGGGCTTAGCTTTGCAAATGACGCTTTTTCCTGGAGAGGAGGAAAGATAGAGATATATCAAGTCTCTGCTGGCTGCGAAGATTGCAAAAGCAGCATGAATTGCAATGAGACCATCTTCCCAATAATGCTTATTATTGCTAGGTTTGGCAAAGGGACAATTGGTATTCAAATTGTATGCCTATATTTTAGACTGTGCATCTGGGAGCTAATTTAGTGTGTCCAGTTCCTGTTAGCCATGTGTCTCTAAGTACTTAGGGCTGCCTTGTGAATTGGGTCCAGAGAATGGTTTAGTTTTGCTCTCAAATCCTGATTGTTTAACAAGTACATGTCAAGCTGCTATGGCTTGGCTATATCCCTTCTCTGTCCCCCAAGTTGGAAATTTTTGTTTCATTGCCCCAAATTATTGCTGGATGAAAAAATGTTCATTTGTTTTGTAAAATCAAGTAAAACAACCAGTAATTTCACTAAACACATTCCTGTAGTGGGTTGCACTTGTGCAGATTCAGCCCTGATGAAACCCTTCATGAGAGGACTCTTCTTCACACTTTAAGAATGAGAGACTGGGTGTGGTGGCTCACGCCTGTAATCACAGCACTTTGGGAGGCCAAGGTGGGTGGATCACCTGAGTTCAGGAGTTCGAGACCAGCCTGATCAACATGGAGAAACCCTGTCTCTACTAAAAATACAGAATTAGCTGGGCATGGTGGCACATGCCTGTAATCCCAGCTATTCAGGAGGCTGAGGCAGGAGAATCACTTGAACCCGGGAGGCAGAGGTTGCAGTGAGCTGAGATCGGGCCATTGCACTCCAGCCTGGGCAACAAGAGCAAAACTCCATCTCAAAAAAAAAAAAGAATGAGAGACGGTTGGTCCACTAAAGCTTGATTGTGCTAAGGCCCGACTGTGAGCCCCAGAACACATCATCCTTCACTTTCTAGCCCCAAATCCTCCTCCAATTCTCAGATGCTTATACAAGTTGGCCCAGTCCCCAGAGTATAATCTGAATTGAGATGAGACCAAAAGCTAGGTCCAGATGTGTCTGTCTTCTGGCTGTCTCTAGCAAGGCCTCGGACAGAGCTGGGCTCTGGGCCCTCCATACAAGGGATTAGATTTCCCTGCCAGATTGAAACAAACCAGCTCTTGAGGAATCCCTAGGATCCAGAATGACCAGCTTTGGTTCTTCTGAGCCACCAGAAAAGAGAGTAGCCTTCTTTATCCCCACTTTGATTCTGACCATATTCCTAGGACTTAATGGTAAGTGACCCTTTGAAGCAGGAAGAGAGGAAACAGGCTTTAGGATTTTTGTTCAACTACTTTCCTATTCAATTTTCAATAGTTGACTAAAAATGGCAGCTAGAAATGTTGGGGAAAGGTAAAGATCTTTAGTCTCTTCTCTCTTCTTCGTGGCTCCTCCTGTATCTACTACCTACTCTTGGTATCCGGCCTGGCAGGCAGATTCTCTTACTGCTCTCTGTGATACTCAGAAGGAGTAGTGTCTGGACAGCATTCCTTTGTCTGGCTGATTCTAGATTAACTAAGGATATTGGTCCAGATTTTCACATCCATCCACTCTTCATTCCCACTCTATTGTTGATTTTAAGCCCAGAGATGCCTTTAATACAGGGAGGTGTCCTGTATGCTACAAAAGTGGCATGGACAGGAGAACACATGCTGAGTAAGGACACCAAGCCATGCATTGCCAAGGGCCGCTCCTCCACAGTCCCCTTGTGGCTGTGGCAGCAGCCAAGACTGCTGCTGCCGATGCTGTAAAGGAGACCTTCTTTGGCCAAAGCTCGGGAAGAAATTTCAGGGGAACTTAGAAAAGTAGGTCATACATGCCAGCGTTGAAGCAGAACTTAAAATCAGAAGTCACCACCTGCCTGATTTTGAATCCTACCTATGCTGTCTTTCACAAGTAGACATGCAAGGTGTGCTTGAATAGCCTGCAATAGACTGGATACTCTGAAAAACAGATGTCAAGGCAG
Source organism: Theropithecus gelada (assembly GCF_003255815.1). NCBI lineage: Eukaryota > Metazoa > Chordata > Mammalia > Primates > Cercopithecidae > Theropithecus > Theropithecus gelada. The sequence goes on from NC_037673.1 coordinate 68,086,599, forward strand.
AATTAAATGTGCAGAGATTTTGGCCGGGCACGATGGCTCACGCCTGTAATCCCAGCACTTTGGGAGGCTGAGGCGGGTGGATCACCTGAGGTCCAGAGTTCAAGACAAGTCTGGCCAACATGGTGAAACCCCGTCTCTACTAAAAATACAAAAATTAGCTAGGTGTGGTGGTGGACACCTGTAAACCCAGCTACGCAGGAGGCTGAACCCAGGAGGCAGAGGTTGCAGTGAGCCAAGATCGTGCCACTGTACTCCAGCCTGGGTGACAAAATGAGACTCCGTGTCAAAAAAAAAAAAAAGTGCAGAGATTTTATTAGTGGAAGTACCTGAATGAAAGAAACAGGAAGGGAGCCAGGAAAGGCTGGGAGAGCCATCATCAAGATGCAAGTCTGACCTCAGCGAATGATAGAGGCAGGTAAGATTGGGTGGAAGCTTCCTAGATTGCCACGCAGGTCAAGACAGTTTCAGCAAAGCCTTTGGGGAGTCCTTCAGCCCAAAGTTAGCTAGGAGAGAGGCCCATGTTTCCCTGGAACGCATCTGCTCTGGTACCTCTGCTGCATGGAGCACTGGCAGGGAGCAGCCTCCAGGAGGTGGGCCCTCCATGCCATCATTCTGCCTCCACCATTGCCGGCAGAGGTGGCAATGCTGTCTTTGTCCCTCCCTCTTACCTGGTTCCACAGTCTGCCCAGTGTCAGCCTACCTGCCTCCCAGAACAGGGAGAGAGGACAACAGACCACCTGCATGGAGCCAGACCGGAGCAGAGAGGAGAGGCCAAGCCTGGAGACCAGGAATCAGTAGAAACTCACACCTGTCTCCCAGGGGGCACTTGGGGCAGCCATTTGGCAGCACGCAAGCTCCACGGATAGCAGGAATCTGACCTAGTTGGTTTAAAGGAGAGGGGTGTGTGCTGGGTCTATAGCAGTTCGTTTAAACCCAAAAGTTAACTCAGCTTATCATAACAGTCCAGTCAATGCGAGTGCCCAGAAATTCTTCCTTGAAATCCATCCCCAATGTTCACCTAGCCCTAACCGATGCATTTAAATGAATGCTGATCAGAATTTAGGGGATCAGCATTTTATTCCCAATGGGAACAGAAAATTTGAAATGCCCTCTGGTTCAAGATCCCATTGTTTCCCTCCTTCTTTGTAAAACCAAATATCGTATGTTCTCACTTAAAAGTGGGAACTAAGTTATGAGGATGCAAAGGCATAAGAATGACATAATGGACTTTGAGGACTCGGGGAGAAGGTTAGGAGGGGCTGAGGGATAAAAGACTACATATTAGGTAGACTGTACACTGCTTGAGTGATGGGTGCACCAAAATCGTAGAAATCACCACTAAAGAATGTATCCATGTAACCAAAAACTACCTATACCCCAAAAACTATTGAAATAGAAATAAAAATTTTAAAAAATAGCAATTCTAGGGCAGTTGGAATGGCTATTTTGGAAAATCTTGGGGCAATGACTAAATATACCATGAAATTGTAAAGTGTTACAGAAATTCTTAGTGATGGCGCATGGCATCACGGGGATCTGAGGCTTCAGTTTATCTGGGAAGCTCCTGCATTCAGCCCCGGAGTCCTCTGCCTGGATATTGTGGCCTTTATCCCTAGCCTCTGATTTCTAGTGTGGTCTTTATGATGAGCCTGGAGCGTTGCCATGGAAAGCACTCACAGCTGCTGAACCAAAGTCAGGCTGTTTTCAGATCTGAGTCTGACTGCTGGCTGCTGCATACTATCTGTGGCCAGGCTTTCTGAATGATATTCAAAAATTACCAACACACACAAACAAAACACATGCACACATGCACACCAAGAAAGAGAAATCAACTGAGGAACAGCTTCCCATGATAGTCTATGATTTTTTTTCTACTCATTTTGATAAAATGTGACATTTGAAATTTCAAAATAAATAATCATAAAATCTGCTTTCTTGTACACTCTATGTGCAGTGTGGCCAACATAATACATTAAGCAACTAGAGGAAGTAAATAAGAAAGAGGAGTTTGAAAGGAGGAAAACTATTTTACAGTCCAGGTTCTATTCCAGTAATAGACCAAGGATCAATACAAGGACACAGATAATTGATTTACAGGTAAACACATGATTTTAAAATGGTGTTCTCTGCAACGACATGGATGAACTTTAAAAATATTAAGCTGAGCAAAAGAAATCACGAACAAAAGAGCATCTGCTCTGTAGAACCATTTGTATGAAGTTCAAAACTATAATTAATAGNATCACTGGCCATCAGAGAAATGCAAATCAAAACCACAATGAGATACCATCTCACACCAGTTAGAATGGCGATCATTAAAAAGTCAGGAAACAACAGGTGCTGGAGAGGATGTGGAGAAATAGGAACACTTTTACACTGTTGGTGGGACTGTAAACTAGTTCAACCATTATGGAAAACAGTATGGCGATTCCTCAAGGATCTAGAACTAGATGTACCATATGACCCAGCCATCCCATTACTGGGTATATACCCAAAGGATTATAAATTATGCTGCTATAAAGACACATGCACACGTATGTTTATTGTGGCACTATTCACAATAGCAAAGACTTGGAATCAACCCAAATGTCCATCAGTGACAGATTGGATTAAGAAAATGTGGCACATATACACCATGGAATACTATGCAGCCATAAAAAAGGATGAGTTTGCGTCCTTTGTAGGGACATGGATGCAGCTGGAAACCATCATTCTTAGCAAACTATCACAAGAACAGAAAACCAAACACCGCATGTTCTCACTCATAGGTGGGAACTGAACAATGAGATCACTTGGACTCAGGAAGGGGAACATCACACACCGGGGCCTATCATGGGGAGGGGGGAGGGGGGAGGGATTGCATTGGGAGTTATACCTGATGTAAATGACGAGTTGATGGGTGCAGTAGACCAACATGGCACAAGTATACATATGTAACAAACCTGCACGTTATGCACATGTACCCTACAACTTAAAGTATAATAATAATAAATAAATTTAAAAAAATTAAAAAAAAAACTCTCAATAAATTTGGTACTGATAGAGCATACCTCAAAATAATAAGAGCTGTTTATGACAAACCCACAGCCAATATCATACTGAATGGGCAAAAACTGGAAGCATTCCCTTTGAAAACTGGCACAAGACAGGGATGCCCTCTCTCACCACTCCTATTCAACATAGTGTTGGAAGTTCTGGTCAGGGCAATCAGGCAAGAGAAAGAAATAAAGGGTATTCAATTAGGAAAAGAGGAAGTCAAATTATCCCTGTTTGCAGATGACATGATTGTATATTTAGAAAACCCCATCATCTCAGCCCAAAATCTCCTTAAACTGATAAGAAACTTCAGCAAAGTCTCAGGATACAAAATCAATGTGCAAAAGTCACTAGCATTCTTATACACCAATAACAAACAAACAGAGAGCAAAATCATGAGTGAACTCCCATTCACAATTGCTTCAAAGGGAATAAAATTCCTAGGAATCCAACTTACAAGGGATGTGAAGGATCTCTTCAAGGAGAACTACAAACCACTGTTCAATGAAATAAAAGAATACAAACAAATGGAAGAACATTCCATGCTCATGGATAGGAAGAATCAATATCGTGAAAATGGCCATACTGCCCAAGGTAATTTATAGATTCAATGCCATCCCCATTAAGCTACCAATGACTTTTTTCACAGAATTGGAAAAAACTACTTTAAAGTTCACATGGAGCCAAAAAAGAGCCCACATAGCCAAGATGGTCCTAAGCCAAAAGAACAAAGCTGGAGGCGTCACGCTACCTGACTTCAAACTATACTACAAGGCTACAATAACCAAAACAGCATGGTACTGGTACCAAAACAGAGATATAGATCAATGGAACAGAACAGAGTCCTCAGAAATAATACCACACATCTACAACCATCTGATCTTTGACAAACCTGACAAAAACAAGTAATGGGGAAAGGATTCCCTATTTAATAAATGGTGCTGGGAAAGCTGGCTAGCCACAAGTAGAAAGCTGAAACTGGGTCCCTTCCTTACACCTTATGCAAAAATTAATTCAAGATGGATTAGAGACTTAAATGTTAGACCTAAAACCATAAAAACCCTAGAAGAAAACCTAGGAAATATCATTCAGGACATAGGCATGGGCAAGGACTTCACATCTAAAACACCAAAAGCAATGGCAATAAAATCCAAAATTGACAAATGGGATCTAATTAAACTAAAGAGCTTCTGCACAGCAAAAGAAACTACTATCAGAGTGAACAGGCAACCTACAGAATGGGAGAAAACTTTTGCAATCTACTCATCTGACAAAGGGCTAATATCCAGAACTTACAAATAACTCAAACAAATTTACAAGAAAAAAACAAGCAACCCCATCAAAAAGTGGGCAAAGGATATGAACAGACACTTCTCAAAAGAAGGCATTCATACAGCCAACAGACACATGAAAAAATGCTCATCATCACTGGCCATCAGAGAAATGCAAATCAAAACCACAATGAGATACCATGTCACACCAGTTAGAATGGCGATCATTAAAAAGTCAGGAAACAACAGGTGCTGGAGAGGATGTGGAGAAACAGGAACACTTTTACACTGTTGGTAGAACTGTAAACTAGTTCAACCATTGTGGAAAACAGTGTGGCAATTCCTCAAGGATCTAGAACTAGAAGTACCATTTGACCCAGCCATCCCATTACTGGCTATATACCCAAAGGAATATAAATCACGCTGCTACAAAGACACATGCACACGTATGTTTACTGCGGCACTATTCACAATAGCAAAGACTTGGAACCAACCCAAATGTCCATCAATGACAGACAGGATTAAGAAAATGTGGCACATATACACCATGGAATACTATGCAGCCATGAAAAAGGATGAGTTTGTGTCCTTTGTAGGGACATGGATGCAGCTGAAAACCATCATTCTCAGCAAACTATCACAAGAACAGAAAACCAAACACCGCATGTTCTCACTCATAGGTAGGAACTGAACAGTGAGAACACTTGGACACAGGAAGGGGAACATCACACACCAGGACCTGTTGTGGGATGGGGGGAGTGGGGAGGGATAGCAATAGGAGATACACCTAATGTAAATGATGAGTTAATGGGTGCAGCACACCAACATGGCACATGTATACATATGTAACAAACCTTCACGTTGTGCACATGTACCCTAGAATTTAAAGTATAATAAAAAATTTTAAAAAAAGAAGAAAAACAGTTTGGCAGTGTCTTATAAAGTTACACATACACCTAGATTATGACCCAGTAATTTCACTCCTAGGTATTTACTCAAGAAAAAGATGTCCACAAAAAGACTTGTTTGATAACGTTTACTGGCACTTTATTATATTGCAAAAAATTTAGAAACAATTCCAACATTCTCCCAATGGAAGAACGAATAAACAAATTGTGATAAATTTATACAATAGAATTCTACTAGCAATAAAAAGGAATGAATTACTGATATATACAATAATATGGATAAATCTCAAAAACATTATGTTGAACAGAAGGAACTGTACACACAGCGAGTACATGTGGTAAGAGCAGGCAAAACTGATTTAGAGGATAGAATTCAGAGTACAGGAATTTACTAGGAAAGATGGCGGCAATATTCTAGGCCTTGCTTAGGGTGTTGGTGGTTACATACATTTGTCAAAACTCATCGAACTGCATAGTTTAGAACTGTGCATCTTAATGAATATAGTTGTACCTCACTAAAAATTTTAAAACAAAAAAGAATGAATGAGTGAGTGAGCAAGCAATGAACTAATAAACAAAATTTCACTGTGGGCTAGAATAGCCAAGCTAGACCTCATGAAGACATTCAACTGTACTGGTGAGACTTGACTGACAGGAAAGAAGTGGATAAGACCATCCTGTATTAGTAGGGAGCAGAGAGAGAGACTGATATAACAAAAGGAAAAAACACAAAAGCATGCCTGTAATGTTTTTCTCAGTTCCTTTATAAGCAATAGAAAACTACAGAGCATCGAGACAGACATAAAACAAACAGGCTTATACCAACAGCAAGTGTTAATGCCCCTGTGCATAGACTGGCAGCTGAGAGTATTTGGGTTGTTATCACCTCAAGTTCCACCAGGAGCTATGGCCCATGGCTGACCTCAACTAAAGGTGAGAGTGGAGAACTACCCTCTTTCCCAAGAGGAAAGGAGTATCTTTGCTACCTACATTGGCTCCTGAATTTTTGTCTCAGCCAGATGTAACCTGGGGTCATTGTCAATGTTTAAACCTTTTATGTTTTGTTTTGAGATGGGGTCTCACTCTGTCGCCTAGGCTGCAGTGCAATAGCTGCAGATCACGGCTCACTGCAGCCTCAAACTCCTGGGCTCAAGTGATCCTCTGCCTCCTGCGCAGCTAGGACTACAGGCAGTAGGCACATGCCACCAAGCCTGGATAATTTTCTTATCTTTCTTTTGTAGAGATAGGGGCTTGTTGTGTTGCCCAGCCTGGCCTCGAAGTCCCAGCCTCAAGCAGGATCCTCCTGCCTTGGCCTCCCACAGTGTTGGGATTACAGGTGTGGGCCACTGTGCCCAATCCAACGTTTAAACTTTTACTTCACAGAAAAACAAGGTGTCCTTGCACCTCAGACTTCATTTTTTCAGGAGTTCGGGTCTATTGCCTAGTGTCCTGAGAGCTGGCTTCTGGCCTTGCCAGTTCTAAGATGAATTCAGACATGATGAGTTCTAAGATGGAGCACAGGGTGCCCTGCCCACTCTCAGCTCAAGGTAAAACCCCACCCTCCCAAGGATGCTGAGAGACCCAAGATGACAATCACTCAGACCACTGGAAGGAAACAATTGTTCAACAGACCGGAAGTGATGGGGCAAAGGGTTAATACTGATTGGAAATAATAGAAAAAGAAATCTCCTTTTCCTCTATCTTTACATATAGATCAAGCACACATTTGAACAATTTAAATGAAATAAATGGACGATCTATGTTGTATAAAACAAAAATTCACAAACTACTAGGAACAATTTTTCCTTATATTTTGTGGAGACCACAATTTTATCATCTAAGAGTTTCTGTCCCTCGATCTCAGCCTTGCTTACCTGCTGTGTCATTGATGGGAGGGACGGAATAGTGAGACAAATATTTTCACTCTTGCTGCTTGGCCCAGGAGTTGGGTTATAGTCACGTGGCTCTAAAAGTGTGGAACCAGCGGATTTATATTTTTAGAGGCAACTGGCAAGGTATATACGGAAAAGAGGTCAAAAAGGATAGAGGCAAAGCTTGGGCAATGTGTAGTCACTTTCTTTTCTAGTGTCATCTTACTTTGCAAGTGTTAACCGTGTGAGCATTTCTTGTTTCCCTTTAGATACAAGGAAAGAAGGCAGACAGGAATTAAGTGACTGGTGTAATCAGCTCAGCAAGTTTCTACCAATGGTTGATAATTCAGCTCTCCTAACTTCAGACCCCTTCTCCTGCCTTGAACCTGGGCCATTTCCTCTTTGACCAAATGCACCTTGTTAGGGTTTGTGGAGGTGAACCTGCAGAATTCAAAAGGCACTTCCCAAGAGCGCCATAGTCATTCACTAGAAATTTTTACGAAAGCAAGACTTTTTTTTTGTCGTTCAAAGAAAAGATGCTGTAATTTCCTCTTTCCTGTTTAACAGTAATTATGGCTGCCTAAGTGAATGAAGATGAGTCTTCAGAAATGGAGATGGAGAGAGCCTAAGCGCCCCACTCTTTGCCAGGTGCTTCATTAGAGAGGCCAGGGAAAGTCACAGCAAGGAAGGGCATATATAGCTCATAACAACAAGCAGCGGGAGGGCAGCCTTGAAAGCCAGGCCACTCATTGCCTTGAGACAAAGCTATTCTAATTCTTCTGTCTTCCCCTTGGCCTCTCAACATCTGAACTTTGTGGACTCAGCTCAGAGAGAAAGAATTACTGCAGCGCAGAGGAGATAGATACACTCACCACCATAGCTTAGCTGGAGCTAGAAGAAACAGGTCATAATTTTGGGGAAATCAAAGAAATGCCAGCTCTTTTTCCTGTCTTGGAGAAATTGGAAAGGGGACAGAAAAGTGAGAGAAGGCAGAGGGGCAAACAGTAAGACCTGTTCCAGACTACTCCTTCCTGAGACTTGGCCTGCAGGAATGGAAATGACAGATACAAGGAGAGCATGAAAGGCAAGGGCATCTTCTTTCAGTTCCCACGCGCGACTCCAGGAGTAGAGGTCAAAACACATGGTCACACAGAAGGAGGCCTGATTGGTACTCAGGAGCTAACCCAGTTCCTGCATGGGATGAATATGGAATTGAAGGACACTGGGGTGGACAAGCTGACCTCACAGCAAAGGCTGAGTGAACCACTAGCCCAGGACACTGGTTGGAGAAGTCACAGAAACCCTAGGGCCTGCCTCCTGTGAGATGTGAAAGAAAGTTGAGTCCTCAAGGGGGAGATGGTCCATCCTTCCTGGGAGCATATGCAAGCGAAATAACAGATCACAAGTACTGGTCAAATACAGCAACTGTGGAGGGCACTACAGCACCCAGAAACCCCAAAACCAAGGTCACCCAGGCCATCACTTTAGAGGCCAATCAAAAATAAGCCAGTACGAACAGAAAACCAGCATGAAGCTAAGCATCTCATCTTTGCACAATGCCATGAGAGTATGTAAGGTCTCTCCCCAAACCCCCACAACGGATGACATCTTAGGGAAGGAGCAGAAGATGAAAGCAACCTCCAGAGACTGTTTTTATTCCAATGATGCATTGCCCACAGAGACCATTTAACTTATTGTATCAGACTCAAATTCAGTGGTGTAAGGGCGTGATAGAAAAATCAAATTAGCTATTAATATTATTTGTCAAGCCATTCATTACAGAAAAATTGAAGAAGCTCTATTCTGTCCAATCAGCTGATCTGTGCTGTATATTAAAGTTTGTAAATATCCAGTACAGTATGAGGTCTACCTCCTAATTTTTTTGTTTTTCTAGGATATTAGCAATGTGTCCCATGATTTTATCTCATTTTAAAAAATCACATCCGAGGGTGTCTACACACCTTGGAACACCAGTTTTAAAAGCAGATCCAATACTGAGACATAATGATGTAACACTTTCCTGATAGAACAAAGGCATTTCAATCGTTTCAAAGGAAATGGAGTAAAATGCAGATCATCAAGTGAAAGGCCCCACAGAATCACTTAACTTTCATTTTATTTTTGTCTTCTTTATAAAATAAAATTGTTACTTAGCTTGGAAAAGTTCCAAAAGATATGGTAATGTCCTAAATATGTTCAGATCTCCTTGCCAAGAAAAAAATACCTTTCAAGATACAAAAAGAACCTGTACAATGAAAGCACCCAACCACTGTCACTGATCTTTCAAGAATTTTGAAAAATGGGGAAAACTGCAGAAAAAGTAAACATGGTCACACATAGAACAGATGTTCAAAAAGGAAAAGAGGGCTGATGTTGTAAACTAGAAGCTGGTGACCTTGATAGCAGTCCTACACTGGAGTCTAGAATGGAGGGTTGGGGCTGGTCCCTGCTCCCTTAGCACAGGGAATGATGATAAGTTAAAAGCAACACAATTTCACGATGTGTTCGTAGTGTTCATTTGTTCAACTTTTGCCACACTGGCCTTTTTGCTCTCTGTGGCAATGGTGCTGGACTCATTAAAAGCATGCTTTAGAAATTTTACTCTTGAATTTTAGCAAGGGATTTGGCAAAGTGATCTTCATGATGGAAAAGAAGGAAAAATGTGACTAAGTCACAGTACAATGGACTTGTAACTTGATCAGAATAGTGACCAAAGCCAAGCGCGATGGTGGCTCTGGTGTGGATTGGAGCTCTCTGTCCTTGGCTTAGTTCTATTTTTTGAGGTAATGACTTGAATAGAAAGAGTAATGGTAGCTGCTGAAATCCATGGGAGACATGAAGCTTTAAGGGAATGGCTAATATATTTGGGGGCAAGATCTGCATCCATAAAGATTCCAGTAGGCTAAAAGGATGAGCAGCTCTAACCCAATTTATATTTCATAGTTCTGCTTTTTGATGGTGGGCCCTCTGTGTCCTTCTCCCAGAAAAGGTCAGCAACAAAAACATCACATCAGTACAGGGGACAAAATAGCACCAAGCTCAAGATTGTCTGCTCTGGAGTCAGGGCCCTTTAGGCAAGTCTCTACTGGCGGGAGCCTCAGCCTACCACAGTGTGGAGCTAAGGATACTTACTACCTCATTGGGTTAATGAGAGGATTAAATGAGATGCAAAAGATTCAAAGCATTTAGCACATTGTCTTGCCTATAATAAGCACTCAACAGATAATAACTATATATAGGTCCATACACACACGGTAGCTTAGCAGGAGCATGTGTGAAAAAGACTTGTAGTTTTAGTTGACTCCAAGTTCAACATAAGCCAGTGATCTGATGTAGCCTCCAAAAATAACTGATCAGACTTCAGCTGTCTTTCAAGAGCCATGGTAGGCTGAATATGTGGAGCGAAAATTCTTGCCAGATTCCACATGGACAGACCACAATGGGAGCCCCATACTCTGCTCCCAGTAACTCACCATTAACGCAGACCTTAGTAAACTGAAACCCATCCAGCTAGGACGACCTAAGACACCAAGAGCACTTAAGACCTTGGCCCACGAAGAACTGGACTTGTTTAGCCTGGAAGGAAGAACACTTAGGGCATCATGACAGCTGTTTCACATATTTTTAGGACAGTCACATGAAAGAGGAATTAGTGTTCAATGTGGAGCTAAACTGTTATACAAAATCTTTCTACAGAGGAAATGCCAGGGGCTTGGAAATGGCACTGATTAAAAGTATAAACCTTAGTAATGAAACAAGAGGTTTCACTATGCCTTGAAAAAGTCTAGTTCAGCCTTAAGCCAATTTTTTTTTTAATTCTTAAGATTAGGAAACCTTCTCTCTGAAAAAGCCATTTCCAGAGATTTTGATCAGCATTATGATTAGGTACACACCATCACCATTCCATTTTTAGCGGGAAGAAAATTAAATAAGGGAAAGGCACTTGGGTAATTTTCCCAGGTCTGAGGGGAGACTAGAACTCACCACTCCATTTTTCTCACTCTTCACACCTCTGTCTGCTGAATTGATGGGCTGTGATGCCTCTTATCTCAATTAGCATTCTCCTTGGAGTTGTGAATATGGTGATGGTTTGAGATAACAATCTTCCCCACCACCCTGACTCTGTTTAAGCTGTATTCCCGTCAATACTCTTAAAGATTTGGCTCATTAGAGTAATGTGATGAAAGCATTTTGGTGGAGAGGTATGCAGCTGGCCGCCATGGAACCCAGAGCAACGCTTAGTGACTTCAGCTTGAGCACCATCTCAGATTCTCATTTTTACATTGCCTTAGGACTCTCGCTGTTTTAAAATAAGCTACGTTTTTAAAAGAACCAGAATCAAGTAATTTGTATTCTGGTCACAATACAGGGCTTTGATGGAACAGGCTCAGATTCCTCTCACCTGATCACTGCATCTAAATGAGAAAAAACGGAATCCCATTCACAATGCAAATATTACAGAAAATCAGAAACCATTCTGCCTTATAATCAAAACCAGAAAGCTGTTATTGTAGCTCTGCACCATTTCCAGAGACTACTAATTCACTGCAAAAACTCTGTCCTAAAATGAAAGCCTAGGCAGCATGACATTGTCTCTACTAAAGAACCACTTTGTCTTAGCAGCGTCGCTTCCAAAGTCATGGATGAAGTTGGCTGACAAGAACTGATTTGGGCACTTTGTTCTGGTCACATACTTTTTTAGAAATAAAATATTAATGTCAGCCAGAGTGAGGCAGAAATTAAGTAATTTGGACAATGACTGCCTGGTGACATTTATTAGAGATAGGAACTATTAGAGTGCTTTTCTGACTTCATAGTATATTTTCTAATCATGATGAATTTCTTGAGGTAAGTCTAACACCATAACTGTTGATTCTGAATATTTAAAGCATTGTTTGAAGAATTTCCCCCAGGGTTAACATTTTTTTTTCCTTTCTTCCGTAGAGTATTATTTGGCAGCAAACTTCAAAGGATCCAACAGTGATTTTCAATTATATGTATTATTAGCTCCATAATCGGCCAGCATATTAAAAAGAGCAAAGGCAGTAACTTGGACCACTTGGGACTGGCATCAGGTTTCAAAATTACATTTGGCTGTTGTGCAGGGTAACAGACTTGGTGAAGATTTTTATTCCAGTTCTTTATTATTTTGTTTTGTTTCATTTCAATTCTCTACCAATGGTTTTCAAAGTTTCAGACAGCATTGCTGCCTTCACCCAAAGGTAAAAATCAAACCAAAATGTTTTAGGTGTTTCTTTCTTTTCTTTAATGATTTTTGGGTCCTTATACCACCAGTCTGTTTCTCTTTGTTTCTTCTCTTGGATATTTTTTCTTTAATTTTAGCATGTATTTTAATACATTGAATTATTAGATCATTAGATCATTGTTAGATCATTTCTAAAAGTATATAAAATTACACTGTCATGAATCTTAATGATGCTGATTGCCACTGATGTAGCAAAACACAAAAGAGTTTTGGTTATCGTAGGCCAATGATATCACCCTGAATTGAGAGTCCTGAGGAAATAGGATCAGTGCATCTGGAGGTTTATTCTTTCTTTTGTAGGGGGTGGTTTAAATGAAGATTTCTAAGCACCATCTCCAATTTAAGTGGAGACAGCATTCTCCATCTCCAATCCTCGCACTTCAGTGTCATAGCTCTGATATGAGTCAGTTTCCCAAAGAGGGGCTGGAAATTTATTCTGAGTAGAAGAGGATGTTGCTTATACCAACAGCCACATCAATCAAATGCTCTGGAATTCAAAACAACTACAATGACTTGATTCACGGAAGAATGTTATGTGCTTTAAAAACCAAGGCAGCATTGTTAGGATGAGGGGACAGGGACAGGCACACTAAAAAGAAACAAGAGAGAAGAGGATGGGGCCTGAGATTGGACTAGGGAGGAGAGGTCTAATGCTGGCGCTCCATCTGAAGCAGGGCATGTTCAACTGCTGGTATCTGTTTCCTCTGCAGTTTCCAAGCAGAAAAAGAGCTTCAAGCAACCAGCCTTTTACAGACACTCCTTCACAACCTCCTAGTGATTTACAACCACAGCCAGGGTAGTTATGGCTGGACCAGGCCCAGCAACTACTCTCAAATTTGGCCATGGGGCAGCAGCCAAATTTCACAGGCTGGTTACAAAATTCATACAGCGTGGTGATCATCCTCAAGCTTAGAGTGAGTTGGGCATATTGAAAAATAGAGCAGTGCTTCAGCTTTCATTTGCCGCAAGGCAAAAGCTCAGAGATGGCCCCAAGGTCAAGAGCCCCTTCCTCCCAGATGGCTGTCCTGACCACGGTTTCACAGGCAACTTTTGCCTTCAATTCTGCAGAACTGTGCTGGGGGCATGTACTACAGATAGTTTGCTGGGTCCCATTTTTCCCCTGTCCCCTTTATAATTTAGAAAGAGGCTTAGCTCCTTATCTGATTTAATACTTAGAATGTGATACTCAATGTACATTAACTGCTGAACTGAGAACATTTTTAACATTCTCAATTATAAGATAGTAGGGGCAAGGCCTTAACCAGCAAATAGAGGCTAACGTAATTTCACCTACTAAAATTGCAAGGTCTTATGAAGTGTGCTAACAGACAATTCATAGCACTTCATGAGACATCCAGGTTACATATTCAAAGTGTACCTCTCCTGCTTTATTGTGTCATTGCAGACAACAATTATATTTACTACAGATATCTACAGGTTGAGTGAGGAAAGCAATGCCCAGTTGAAAATAAAGATGCAGAAACTTACTAAACACCGTCTCTACTAAAAATACAAAAATTAGCCGGGCATGGTAGCACATGCCTGTAATTCCAGCTACTCAGGAGGCTGAGGTGGGAGAATTGCTTGAACCTGGGAGGCGGAGGTTGCAGTGAGCCAAGATCACACCACTGCACTCCAGCCTGGGCAACAGAGCAAGACTCTGTTTAAAAAAAAAAAGATGCAGAAACTCAGGTTAGCCCAAAGCCAGTGATTTTCCAGTTACAAATCAAAGCCTGGCAGAACTACATAGAGAAACCAATCCCTTCCAGTCCTTTGCTTTCTTATTTCACTGATGTTGATGGACAGGGTCAAGAGCTTGGTTTACCATGAGAGCAAAGGAAGAGGTCAAGTGAAAATTTTACTGGTTCAAGTTATTTAAGACAATGCAGAAATGCACTTTGGAAAAAGACCATCAAGAGTTTAAATCAACAAAATAGAGGGTGTTGCCAACAGGCCCCAAGCCTCTATTTCACCAAAAATCCTCATCATAACCTGCAAAAAGAAGAACCCTTTGAATCCAAGTCTGTCTCAACCAATAAACAGGTCCAATGGCCACACAGCCTCAGCTCTCACCACTCCCATCTCTATTGAGATTCAAAAACTGATAGAAAACTACATGAAGTCTGTGGATAAAATGAATTTAAAGATACGAGGACTAAGAAAGTGGTGAGTGCTGAATATTTGCAGTTCACTCAGTTCTCTAAAGAAAAAGTAAAATATAAAAGTATAAATTTATACTGTTATTACTAATTGTCCAAAATTCGGGTATTCTCCCTAGGAATAGAGCTAACAAGGGAGGTGAAAGATCTGTACAACAAGAACTACAAACCACTGCTCAAACAAATCAGAGATGACATGAACAAAAGGAAAAACATTCCATCCTCATGGATAGGAAGAATCAATATCATTAAAGTGGCCATACTGCCCAAAGCAATTTGTAGATTCAATGTTGTTCCCATTAAAATACCATTGACTTTCTTCACAGAACTAGAGAAAACTATTTTAAAATTTGTATAGAACAAAAAACTAGCCTGAATGTCCAAGGCAATCCTAAGTGAAAAGAACAAAGCTGGAAACATCACGCTACCTGACTTCAAACTATACTACAGGGGTACGGTAACCAAAACAGCATGGTACTGGTACAAGAACAGATGCATAGACCAGTGGAACAGAATAGAGAACTCAGAAATAAGACTGCACACCTACAACTATCTGATCTTCAACAAACCTGACAAAAACAAGCAATGGGGAAAGGATTCCCTATTTAATAAATTGTGCTGGGATAACTGGCTGGATGTATACAGAAAATTGAAACTGAACCCCTTCCTTACATGCACAAAAATTAACTCAAGATGGATTAAAGACTTAAATGTAAAATTCAAAACTATAAAAACCCTGGAAGACAACCTAGGCAATACTGTTCTGGACATAGTCACGGGCAAAGATTTCATGACAAAGACACCAAAAGCAATCACAACAAAAGCAAAACTTGACAAGTGGGATCTAATTAAACTAAAGAGCTTCTGCACAGCAAAAGAAGCTATCATCAGAGTGAACAGACAACCAACAGAATGGGAGAAAATTTTTGAAAATGATGTATCTGACAAAGGTCTAATATCCAGCATGAATAAGGAACTTAAACAAATTTACAAGAAAAAAACAAACAACCCTATTAAAAAGTGGGCAAAGGACATGAACAGATACTTCTCAAAAGAAGACATACATGCAGCCAACAAGCATATGAAAAAAAGCTCAACATCACTGATCGTTAGAGAAATGCAAATCAAAAACCACAATGAGATACCATCTCACACCAGTCAGAATGGCTATAAATAAATAAATAAATAAATAAATAAATAATAGATGCTGTTGAAGTTGTGGAGAAAAAAGAATGCTTATACACTGTTAGTGGAGTGTAAATTAGTTCAACCATTGTGGAAGACAGTGTGGTGATTCCTCACTATGGCAATTTATATTCCTTTGGATATATATCCAGCAATCCTATTACTTGGTATATATCCAAATGAATATTGATCATTCTTTTATAAAGACACATGCACTCATATGTTCATTGCAGCATTATTCACAATAGCAAGGACTTGGAACCAGCCTAAATACTCATCAATGATAGACTGGATTAAGAAAATGTGGTACTTATATACCATGGAATATTGTGCAGCCATAAAAAAGAATGAGATCATGTCCTTTGCAGAGACATGGATGAAGCTGGAGGCAATTATCCTTAGCAAACTAATGCAGGAACAGAAAATCAAATACTGCATGTTCTCACTCATAAGTGGGAGCTAAATGATGAGAAAACATGGGCACATGGAGGGAAACAACAAATACTAGGGCCTATCAGAGGGTGGAGGGTGAGGGGAGGGAGAGGATCAGGAAAAATAACAAATGGGTACGAGGCTTAATAACTGGATGTTGAAATAATCTGTACAACAAACCCCCATGACACAAGTTTACCTGTGTAACAAACCTGCATTTGTATCCCTGAACTTAAAATAAAAGCTAAGAAAAATTCTCACTCACTCACTCTCTCCCTCCCTCTCTTAAAAATGTTCTTAGGAAATATTTCTAAGCCTTCACTGGTCTTGAACTTGACAAGAAAACCTGAGGATCCTTTTTTCATGGAAACACATACCTTGTCTTTACATTTGGCCTGTTGTTTAATTTCACCTACTTTGGCTTCTAAGGTTAGCCATGCAATTTTAAGGCAGTGCCAAAGGGAGGGTTATTCAATACTCTAATTGTCTGTTGCATCTGAAAGTCATACTAAGGGAACCTGGCCTAATACACTGGTGTTGGAATCCAGTTCTTTCCTTGCAGTAGAGGGGAAAACAATCCTTTTTTTAAAGTTGCATACAAAAGCATGTGCAACTAGTTCCACAATTATTGCAGAATGCAATTATCTTTCCCCGTATAGAGACTGCTCCTTTAATCCTGGAGGATTTTCCTGTAAAAAATGCCTATTTTAAAAAGAAAAAAACTCTGAAGATTTATTTCTCCCTGAGAATCTCACCCCAAACCAAATCAAAACAAAACATTAAAGAGTTCTTAAATTAAACATTTTTTCAAGATCAGATAAGGGTCTTCCAGGCCAGGGAAATGCAATGGAAAATATTTTGGACCATAATTGGACTTTCTAGGAATAAAAAAAGCAATGTTGAGTTCCCAATGTTTACCTTTGACATTCTTCTCTTATAGCAGACTTTTGACTTGGAACCTTGTCACAAGTCCACCTGTCACTGCCCGAAGAATAATGTAGTCCCATCCCAGGACAGAGTCTAACCAAGGTATAATTTCTACAGTTGTAAATGTCCCGTCCACAGGCCAGTGCAGATTGGCAAATGCATCCACCCTGCCATGAACATCGTAAATATCACAAGCAATCTCTTTTTCCTAACATGGTTCCATCCAATTTACCCCAGTAGCAAACAAAACTGAAAGTTAAAATGGAAAGCTTGAATGTCAACAGTATGTTTGCCTGGTATTCACTTACACATATTCACATGCATGCACTTGAGCAAGATGTGTCCAATTCTGGAAAAATTGTGCTTTATAGTTTGCAAAAACTTTCATACCCATCCTTACAACTGTGAAGTATATGGGGCCAAGAGAAGGAGTGCTGGTGGAAGAGGCAGCTATAATTACCCGTATTATCTTCTTAGGTGAACCTAAGGTTCACATAAGTAAAAGTGATTTTTTCCATTGTGTCTGAGTTAATAAATGATACAGTGAGGATTATAACTTGGGTTGTCAGATCCTTCGTCCAGTTACCTTAAACCCTACCACTCATTTTGCCTCCGTCTCTAATTTTGACTTTTTCTGCAGCCTATAATCCTGCTGGAGTTTTCCCCTTATAGAAATAATTGAGTAGACAGATTTGAAGAAGTCCAGAGATTATGCTCCTAGAATTTGAGAGAACTCACACACACACACACACACACACACACACACACACACACACAACCTGACATGAAACAGAAAAGATTTTCTCCTTGTGCCTAACTCCACAGTAAGTCATGGAATTCTCTCTTCTCTCCAAATTTAGGTTAGCTGTGCCTCTTGTAGGTCACAAACCCCATTTTCTTCCTTCAAGAAAAAATCGAAGCAACTTTGCTGGATGCTGAAGAGCTTAAGGAAGGAATCTCTTAGCTACCAAATGGAAATGAAAGCTCTAACCCAACTCTAGTATGTTAATATATATCCAGTCCCCAAAAGTTATTCAACCCATATGCTGAATTTGCTATATATAGGGCAGCATGACTCTTTTGTACAGGGAATTTTTAGGACAAAGAGAATATTTAGGTACAAGAACACAACCACCTATGAAAGAGTTAAGTTTGTTCTAAAAGCAGAGAACACCATGCTGGTCATGCAGTGGTGTGTCTGGCAGCAGCAAGCTCTTGCGTGAATTTCTGAGTGTGAGACTTAGCCGAGAGTTAGTTCTAACTCCTTCTTCAGTTTCAAATGCTACACACAGAAATAAGACTGTGGGAGCTATGCCCCCACTTCCCCTTCACCACCTGTTTCTTGATGCAGTGGCTTATTTTCAGAGCCTTCCCTGCCAGTAGGGCTCTCTGCACGGACTCCCTCTGTGGCAGAAGGCAGGGGCATTTTTCGCACTGTGTTTTTCAAGCTGGCACTCCCAAAGGAAAATGAAAAATTGATTCGCTTTCCGAAGTATAGCTGCAAATGAGTGATGCCAAGGGGCCACAGTGTGGCACCTGCTGGCAAGTGACACTTTGCTGTGAGAATCTTTTGACCTGGTTATCATGACAGCCCCAGAAACCCAACTCCAATGTCAGTGCATCCCAAGTCAATGGCTTGAGAGCTTCTATGGGGCTCATTTGTCACATTCACCTCTTAGCTGACATCCTTCTTAATAAGGAAAAGCAAGCCAGCGTTGCTGTGCTGCCATGTGCGTTGGAAGGCAGTGGAAGCTGCAGAGTTCCTCTTAGGAGCTCTGCACTTGCCTATCATGTAGAAGAACCACATTGAAATTGAGTATATAATTCATATTTAATTTATAAAATAAGTTGACATTTATAAAAGTTGTTCACATTTCTGAGCACTTCTACAATCATTGTGCAATAACTAGAAAAAGTTTGATAAAGTTACAAAATCAGACGCCCATCCCAGAGTTCTCTCCAAATTATACATCACAATTTCCACCTAATCTCCTCACAGTCATGTTAGAACTGACCTGATTGTCAGGCTAGCATGGCTTTTATTGTTGTTGCTATGTTTTTTTCATACTTGTTAACCTACAGTTAAAAATGTAGCAACCCAATAGTCAGGCAACATCATTCGATTATAGCTTCCTGTGCACCGTAACAGTCTTTGAATTTAGTTGTGTGAGGCCCTCAGTGCAGTTGATTTGATTGTCTAGAAACATTAGAACATTAGAAACTGAGAAATGCTATTGATTATGGAACCAGCTTATGTTGTTTTGACCATGATTTAGGATATAGCTAGTTTTATGCAGACTTATTTAGATTTTACAATTGAATAATTTACTTCTGTATTAGGGAGAAAAATTCACAGCATATTAAGCTGATTACAAGGCAAATACAAACCCCCTGACACTTAGGGTAGAGACTTCATGCAGGAAATGCACCATCAGTGAAGTTATGGGAAGGAAGGTGCACCCGATCGTGCTGCTGTAGACATGGGGTGGCCTGAAGAACCTCAGGAAGCAGGCAGAGAGGGCTTTACTTTTTCCTACCTGAAGTACTTGCATATGTGGTAGAATTTCCTCTAAATTTACTATGCAGCATCATTTTCTCTATATTCCATTTCTTCTGCCAAATCGCTTATTCTTTGTATGGCTCTGTTTTGGAAGGCAGCTCCCAATTTCCAAAATTGTATGTATACATGAAGCAATATTCACAAACAGCCACAACCAACTTGCCTCCATATTGGTTCTCACCTCCCAAGTTCATCCAGGAGAGTTGCTGATAACAATCAAAGAAAAGGAGTTTTGTAGAATCTTCCATCTCAGGATGGAGAGAAAGGAAGATACATATTGCAGATCAGGGTCCCAGGAAGCAGACTCTGAGGTGGAGATTGGGGTGCAATACATTTATGGTAGAGTGTGAAAGGCAGGACTGGGCAAAGGAATCAGCTGGGCTGTGATGCAGCCACAACAAAGGCCTCAGCCAAGCCCACAGTGGAGCTCTGGAGCTTGACTGGCCTTGCAGAGTTGTCCTCAGTTGGAGCAAAGGGGCCAGGGTTTCATATTGTGGATACCACTGTATCAAGCAGTCATGGGATACTGGCTGCCTTGGGAAATTGAAGTGTAGCCTTGGCTTAGGCGGCCCTCTTGAGTTTAGGCAGACCCGGGTACAGGGCCTTAGCTGTGAGCTATGGACAATCAACACTCCCAGCAGCTGCAAGAACGAGTGCTTCAGTCCTGAAGGGGCGGTGAGGAGCAGTGACTACTGGGAGCCGATTCCATTGGCCCTCCTTGGTCAAAGTCTCCCCCTTCTGCCTAGCTGGAAGTTCCCCTTGCTCTGTTACTTAGCTAGGAATATGACCAAGTAAAGTTGGGTTAGAAAATATTCTTTCTCTTTTTAAACTAAGCAAGAATTTCCTAAGAGGACCACTGTAAAGGGCAGATGAGTTTTGCATATTCAAAATATAACTTGACTTACCAAATGCAACTGCATAAAGAGAACATTCCCAGAGACACCTCCATAACACAAGGCTGAAGGCACACTTCCACATACAGGGACTGTGCACTTTCCATGATGGTTTTCTACAGAGGATTTCGGCTTCCAGTGAGATCAAGTCTCGTCCTTCTTCAGAGCAACTCATGGCCTGGCTCTTGAGCGGCTCTGGGATGGAAAATTACCACGCTCAACTGAACACAATATTCAGATTGATATACTTGAAAAGTCACCTTTTAAAAAAACTATTGTTGAAAAATCACAGATTTTCTACCATAAGTGAAAGCACATATGACTTTTAAAAAACTTCACAGGCTGAACATGGCTTTGGGGTCACAAACTCAATTTCTAAACCTGGCTGTGCTATCTATGAGTTCTGTGTCCTCAAAACCAATCCCTTATCCTCTCTGGGTTCCAGTTTCCTTTCCTTGTTAGATGAGTTGTAAAGATTGGGGGAAGAGATGTGGAAATGCTATGTAAATTGTAACACACAATTAAAATGTCTCGTTACACAATGTTAGCACTGGAAAGGAGCTTAGCAACCATCTTGGCAAGTCTTTCGGTGCCCAAATGATCAACAGAGTCCCATGGAGGTCAGAGGTCTTGCATATCTGGTCAGTGGCAGAGCAGGGCCAGCATCCAGCCCTCCTGACTCCCCAGCTAATGCTTTTCCACAACACAATAAGTTGCTTCTTATCCCTCCTCCCCACCTAGTTTCTCCTGCTGCAGCATAAGGAGACTGTGTGTGCTGCTCACACCCATAGAACCATTGAGAGGATTACAAAATGGCATCATGTTTGCCAAAATGTGAAGCCTGTAATCTGGAAGCAAGAGAGTCTTCAGATCTGAAGAACTAGTGTGCAAAAATTGTTATCAAAGCCATCATGCTGAAATGCATCTTAGGTCACAGTAAAAAGGAGAAAAGGAGCTCATCTTGTGTAGGTAATAGAATCTCTGGGCATGCACACCTATTTGTGTATGTGTAGGTAGTCACAGAGAGGGAGGTGGGGAAAGGAGTCAAAGGGAGAGAGAAAGAGAACCTCTTGAAAAATCAAATTACTGTACCATATATTTTATATTTTTCCTGTCCTACTTATTTAATAAGTCTAAATTGAGACTTTTATAATTCCCTTGCATCGTGGATAAGCTCTCAGCATCTTGAAGTCCTGTAGGGCCTGCAATTTTTCTGCCTCTCTGTAGGTACTCATTTCCAAAATTTCATTACCATCCCACATGTGAGTCATCCACTCCCATGCATTTCATTTAAAACATCCAGCACAATCTGGGGGACAGAAGGAACAAGCCCAGAGAAGGCCAAGTTTATGCCTTTGGTATGTGGCAGAGTTGTCAACGTAAAATAGGAGAGGAGGCCCAGCAGGGCTCCCTCCCAGGCAGCCAGCAGAAGCTGTCAGCCTCTGATTCAGCATCCACCTCCCCTCCTCCTTTTCCCAGTAGCATGCCCTTTTCTTTTGCTGTATGCTTCATATGTGGGAAGTCTGGGGGCAATACAGCTGATAAGAGAAAACAGAGAAGAGAAAAACTCCTCTAGCAGGGAAATAAACACTTAAGCTGAATAGTATTGAGAAACAATAACACAGGCTACGCATGGACGAGCGCCTCTGATCAGGAATCAGGAGACCCCGGCCTAGCCTTGGCTTTGCCATCAACTGCTCATGTGATCTGGGCAAGTTATTTCGCCTCCTAGGGACCTCAGTGTCCTCAATTATCAAATGAGGTTGGGCATATTTGTCCACATAGTTTGAGGAATTCAAATAGAACTCAATTTTCTGAGCCAACTCAATTAGTGGTTGTACAAAAAGCATCAACATCCGCAGTTCCCCCTCTCCTTTCTACAGAAAGACTGGTAGCATGCCACCCAAAAATACACACAGTGCTGCCATTAAAAGGCATGAGTGGGAAGGGAATGTAATGAATGATTTCTGTAAATCGTGCTCACCACCAGCCTTATCTTCTCTCTGAATGTGAATTGATGATTCCTGGCTGGCCTAATGTGATGTACATCCACAGAGCAACTGCTTGCCTGTTGGATATCCAATTGAATGACTGGACTCTCCCAGAGAACACTGACCACAGAACAGCAGGTTTGCTTGCCAGTAAAAATGATGCAGTATGAGGGGACACAGGAAGAAGCACCAGTTAGGAGAAGCATTTACAATTAGTACCAATCAGGAACCCCGCAGGAAGCAGAAGTGTGCTCATACGAGGATGATCTAAGGAGAGACTGTTTACAATAGTGCAGGCAGGGCATAGGGAAACCGTAAGGGAAGGTGCAGAATCCCAGGGATAGGAGCAGTGGAGCTACCACCATCCCTAGAGCTGAAGGAGGGAGGGGAAAGTACAGTGACTGGCATTCAAAATAAGAGAGTTGTGAAGAGAAGGATAATGGAAGAGAAGAAGTTGTGTTTGGTCCAGAGAAACAGCCAACCTGAGGTTCCTCATAGGGAGGAAAGCAGGGAATCCATACCCCAATCTTCATCTCCTCCTCTCTGGAATCCTCTGCTGGGACTCCTTCCTTGGCCATGACCAAATGGAACCCATTTTTGTGGCCCAAGCAGTCATCCTTCTGGCCAGAGAGAAGGGTAGAAAGAAAAATTCTGGAAGAACAAAATAGGATATATCCCACTCCACAAAAAGAGAAGCTGCCCAGGATGCAAGGCACCGAGATTTGAGTATTACCATCTTCTTCCTCCCTTTCTTTCCAATCTAAAATAAAATAAAATGAAATGAAAATATTATTTAAATAATAACAAAAACATGTTAAAAATAAAAACATGCTGGATAAAATCAATCAAGAAAACCTTCCTGGAAGCAGATTTTAAACTACATGTTTAGAAAGAAGGGGACACGGCTAGGGGATTGTTGGTAAGGGATTATTGATGTTGCTGTCATCTTCCACGTAGGGTTTTTTTGTATTCGAAGGCTGGTGTCCAAAAGCCAGTGAGGCCAAAAGGAAAAGACAAGGTAGCCTATGAGAGAGGGAACTGCTATTCCTGTGCCTAGGATCACGGCTATCTGGAAGCAATTTGTTGATCTTCTGGGAAACAGAAGGTGGGCAAATCCTGTTTCACCACCTGTGAGATCAAACATTTTCTGGAAGTACTGGCTCTGGACTCACACAGGCCTAGCTGCCTCAGAGTCTTGGCTCTGTGTGACTTCAGGTCAAATTCTGTAAGCCTTCGCTTCCTTAGCTGACAACTGGGGACACAATATTTTCCCCACCTCCCTCCCACAACTCCACCAGTATTGTGGTGAAGATTAAATAAATAATTTTCCTGTATGAGTAAAAGATATTTCATTGCAAGTAATAACATCTGATTCTCGCTAGCTTGGGGGGCAGGGGAAGAGAAGGAAGGGAAGGATAAGGGAGAAAGAAGAGGGGAGGGAAAGGAAAGAGAGGGAGGGAGGCAGAAAGGGAAGAAAGAAGGGAGGGAGGGAGGGACAGAGGGAGGGAGGAAGGAAGGAAGGAAGGAAGGAAGGAAGGAAGCAAGCAAGCGAGGGAGGGAGAAATTATTGAAACACCGGGGTATCAATTTTCAAGAAAGATCTTAAGAAAGAGAGTGATGGAAGTGTTCTTATTGCATACAGACCTCAGTGCAGTTCTTAATGATTTTAAGCTTGGCAAATCTGAGACAGCAGGATTCAGAACAGCTCTGGGATCCTGGCAGCAGCAGTTGTGCCCCCTCTTTCTGGAACACACGGGCATGTGTGGCTTGGTTTCAATGTTTACAGTCTCTAGCCTCTTCATTCCAAAGGCAAACTCCAGGGAGGGAGAATGTCATTGGCTCAGCTTGCATCAGGTCAATCAACCATGGTCAGAATGGGGAGTGGCCCCAGTGGTCATGCAGTGGACACGGCTACTACAGGTCCACCTTTGTGTGTCTAGAGGGCAGTTCTGGGGGTGAGGAAATGGGTATGAGCCATGCAACCCCACTACCCATAGAAAAGTCATAGCTCACAGAGCCCAACACGGAAGTCCTCTTGAGGATTGGCTATTACTATTTCAACAGTTGTGGCAGAGGTAACATTTACAATTTAAGTTTCTTTCCCTGGAAGGTCTTTGACAAACCATCAGCTACAACTGTTAAAAATTTTTTGTTTATTCTATTGCTTTCATTAAAATAATTATAACTCCATAAAGACAGGGACCATTGGATTTCCCTCTCTATTTAATACTTTGTAAATATCCTCATTGTTTAATGCTTTGTAAACAGTGGGTGCTCAATAAATGTGGCCTATTCACTAAAACTCACTAATTTGTATTGACACCAGAGCTACTGTGAGCAAAATGTGCCCCCATTTGCCTTTCCTCAAAACCTAGGACATAAAATAAGCATTTGTTCAACAAGCTGGAAGTTTATAATACACAAAGAGAATTCCTCCAACATGTCAACTTGGAGAAAAAAAATAATTTACCATGTTCAGCCCCACCCAACATTTCAAAAATTGTTGAAAGTGGCTTATAATAAATGTACGTCTGCTGCCAATTCTGATAAAGTAGGACCTGCCTGGCACTAGGTAGAAAGGTTTATGAGAAAGAGGTTGACATAGAGAAAATGCCACCATCAACTATTAATATCTGGGATGGACACATGATTGAAGAGAGGTGGCGTATATAATACACAGTTGGTATTCCTGAACCATATTCAGAAATTGAAAGAAATATAAAGAATCAGAATTTACATGGAGAAAACTAAGACCAGTTGGAAGGGGGAATGAGATACAGTATTGTAGATGTGTCCTCCATTGAGAGATGATTTAGGGATTAAGATAGATTATATTAGAGGAAGATGGATTTATATGAATATTGCCTTACTATTACAAGTTACCAACATCATTGTGATTATTTAAACAATAATAGAACAATAGGTGACTGTTAAGATTGCAGCTAAGCAATTTGCAGCTACCCATCCTTTAAAGCAGCAGTCCCCAACCTTTTTGGCACCAGGGACCAGTTTCGTGGAAGGCAATTTTTCCACGGATGGAAGGGGAAGGGATGGTTTCGGACTGAAACTGTTCCTCCTCAGATCATCAGGTATTAAATTCTCACAAGCAGGGCATAGCCTGGATCCCCCACCTGCGCAGTTCACAATAGGGTTCGCCCTCCTATGAGAATCTTAGGCCGCTGCTGATCTGACAGGAAGTGGAGCTCAAGCTGTAATGCTCGCTTGCCCACTGCTCGCTGCCCATCTCCTGCTGTGCGGCCTGGTTCCTAATAGGCCACAGACCTATTAGTAGTCTATGGCCCAGGGGTTAGGGACCTCTGCTTTAAAGTCATGAGTTTCCACATCCAGCACATAGGTGGTGATTGTGTATGGTTACATTGTACATAAATCATGCCTAGGTTACCCAGAGCAGAAAATTCAAAGGAACGGAACTTAAGCAACATAGAGGTTTACTGTATTTTTTTTTCCCACAGAAATAACAGAATAGACAATGCAAGGCTGGCATGGAACTCCACAGTCCTCCAGAACGCTCTTCGTCTTCGCTCTTTGCACTCTACCTTCCTTAGCCAAAGGCTTCTATCCTCAAAGCTACCTCATCGTCTAAGACAGCTTCAGCTTCTGGAACTCCAGCCGTCATGTCTGCATTCTAGTGAAGAAGAACAAGGAAGGAAAAAATGGCAAAAGGATGTGTTTTCCAGCTGGATCAACCCCACTTTAAGTAGTTTTCCCAGAAGTCCCACTCAATGACTTTTTTTTTTTTTTGGAGTTTCACTCTTGTTGTCCAGGCTGGAGTGCAGTGGCACAATTTCAGCTCACTGCAACCTCTGCCTCCCACGTTCAAGTGATTCTCCTGTGTCGGCCTCCTGATTAGCTGGGATTACAGGCTTGTGCCACCACACCTGGCTAATTCTTTATTAGTAGAGACAGGGTTTTACCATGTTGGCCAGGTTGGTCTTGAACTCTTGACCTCAGGTGATCTGCCCGCCTCAGCCTCCCAGAGTGCTGGGATTACAGGTGTGAGCCACCATACCTGGCCGAACATGTCCTTTTTGAAAATTAAAGCCAATATAATACTTCTAAAGGAGTCTTTTTAAAACCTAGGGCCTTAGATGTTTCTATTCCTCTCTTCTGGTTATAATTTTCAGGGGTTTTTTTTCCCCTGAGCACCACAAAGCTGCAAAGGACAAGCGTGTTTAGGATAGAACATACTGGTTGTCTACCCAATCCAGAAGTTACACAAAGCCGAGTGCAAATAATTTGGAAATATTAGTGGCCTGAATTGTTCTACTTAAGTTCAATGCCCCCATGGCCAAAGTACTGACTCTTGGCACTTTGGATTATCTGAACAACTCAAAATCCACTTGATTTTATTTTGCTAACAATTATTTGGCTAGCATTTCCTTTCCAATGATTGCTTTACTGACATTTTACAAAGTTTTTGAAGTAGAAACAAATTTGGTTTATGTAGCGGAACATAACATCAGCCAATTGATTTAACTATGGGGCAGAAATTCATATGGGAACGTTTAAAAGAAATTTCCATTGCCAATTAGTTTTTGAAAACAAATACAATTCAAAATGGTAAATATAAAAAGACACACAGTAAGTTTTGAAAGGATATTTTAGAACCAGCAATATGTAACTTAATTCTTTTGTTTATTACCACTCCCTCCCCTGCCCCCTACCAAAAATCTTGCTATTAAAATATTTCAAAAATATTTTATTTTCTGTTTATTTCCTACATTAAATTACAACCTGATGGATTCGTTATTAAAAAGTTACTAATAATTGAAAAGAAGATCTAATACTGGAAATAGTAAAATATTCTAGCCAAATAAAACAATAAAGGCAAATAGAAAGCACATAAAATTCCCAGAATAATCTATTTGCTTCTTAATGTTCCTAATTCAGTGATTCACAACCCATTTCTAGAATAGTGCTTGTATTTTCCATGAATTGATTACCAATTCATTTTGCATTGCTTTTAGTTTCTTTAGGACTGATGGATCATACGTTCAAATGTAATGTTAAAAGAAAAACCTGGCTAGGTGCTGTGGCTGACGCCTGTAATCCCGCACTTGGGGAGGCCGAGGTGGACGGATCATGAGTTCAGGAGTTTGAGACCAGCGTGGCCAATGTGGTAAAACCCCGTCTCTACTAAACACAAAAATTAGCCAGGCGTGGTGGCGCACACCTGTAGTCCCAGCTACTTGGGAGGCTGAGGCAGAAGAATCACTTGAACCCAGGAGGCAGAGGTTGCAGTGAGCCGAGATCATGCCATTGCACTCCAGCCTGGATGACAGAGCGAGATTCCATCTCAAAAAAAAAAAAAGAAAAAAAAAGGAAAACCTTAGACAAATTAAAGTTAACAGACCTTAATTCAGCAAAAAATGATTAATCAGGCAGCCTTCAAATAAGAATAGGTTCAGAGAGGCTCCAGTGCTACCACATGGTCAAAGAAGATTTATGGACAGAAAAAAAGTGATGTACAGAAAACAGAGATGAGATGCTGAAACAGCCACAGCTGGGTTGGTTACAACTCGATGTTTGTCATATTTGAACATGGTTCAAACAGTTGGCCACCTTTGCTTGGCCTAAACCTGGTAAGAGGTTATGGTCTGTTCACACATCCAGGTATGTTACAGTTCACTATGTACAGAGAAACCTTTACTGAATATAAAATATGTAAGGAGGCAGCTTTAGGCTATACTGAATTTAACAGTAGTGATTCCTGGCTTCTGCCTTTGTAATTTAAGAGGCCATTATTTACCCTTGTTTCCTCCAAAGAATCCTTAAAGACTTGAAAACATCATTTTCTCTACCTCATTAATTTTCTAATGAGCAAAATATTATTCTAAATATACTGAGACTCCTAGGCACTTTTTTTGTCTAAGCATTGCCAGTTAGGCCTCGCATTCCATTTGCCAATTCAGTTTCCAGGACACAAAAATTCAGGAAGACATGGTCTGAAATGCCATTTTTAATATTTGTCACATCATGCAATCCATGCATTTTAGAGCTTGAGGGAAACCGATAGGTTTGAAGATCCATTTGGTATTCTGAGATCTCTGATCTGACGCTCTTTGAGGTTTCTCTGGGTTTCATTGAACACTTAATCTTTTCCATTGCCTGGACCATATCATCTCATAAACTTTTCAAATGAGTAATCCCTGATCTACCCAATGTGACATATCCCTTCACCTTTTGATAGGTGGATTTACAAGAAAGAAATAGACACCATTTTAGAAAATTTTGTCAAAATTTCCCAGCACATTTTTAAGCACTTCAAGGATTTAGTTCAAATGTGACCAAATACCAAATGCCCTTTTTTTTTTCTTTTCATAAAATCCTAGAAGCATTTGAAACTATATTGCTTTATGAAAGAACTGGCTCCAACATTCATCCAGGGAACCAAACCTATACCATCATAACTCCCAGGATGATGGAAAATGACATTTAAATCAATATAACTGTAAAGAACTTCTGCTCTCTTGCTGCTTATGGACTTATTTTCAAAACATACTTGTAAGCTATAAACCACTGTGAGTTCCTGCTGAAGGCACAGATATAATTTTCCGCAAATACATCACTTAGACTGAAAGCCAACTTTGTCACAATAGTGCTATTCTAATTCAAACCACAGATCCTTCTGTAAAATAGAATTCTCTCTCTCGTATCTGCAGGAAAAGAAAGTGCATTCTGAGAAGGTTTAAAAGCCATTGGTTTCTAAGCCTCTGCCAGCTCTATCCAGATACCTACCACAAACCCCAGCCCCTCCATGAAGGCCCTCCCATCTCTGCTGCTGGGAGGCCCAAGCCCATGGTCGCCAATCCAGAGATACCATACCACACAGCCCATATAATCCAATATAAGAGAAGAAGATTATCATTGTGCATTCTTAGTTACTTACCTAACTTTCGTTCCATGAGATTTTATCTTGATTCTGTGTGTAGCATAGAACACATGGAGATACTGTATTTGTTTTACTTTCTTGACATCAGGTTCTGTGTTCCTTGCCAATGACAGCAGTTCAAACTCTTAAAGGACCTGACGTGTTGCTTTATGAAGTTTCTCACATGGAAGAAACTTAATAAAGTATCTGAATTCCCTCATTCTTTAATATGGGCAAATCAAAGCAAATTGATAAACATCCGCAAATAACCACTGTTTATTAACTTACAACTACTTTGCCCTCCATAATTCTCTCGTTGAACTAAACATAACCGACAGAAGGAACAGGGCTCTTATTTAGTGGAGATGGCAGTTGCTTACAGATTATTTCAATAATCGGAGTGGCGCAAGAACAGAAGAATACTACACGCATGTTTCCCTGGAAGGATTTCATTTCTTCGTTTTTTACCAAGGAGTCTTGATGACTGTGTCTAATACCTGGCAAAGAACTCAGGTTCTGGGGTTTAAAGACATCAATTCAGATTTCAGCTCCACCACTTCCATGAAGGATATTTCTCTTCTCCGACCTCAATTTTCTGATCGGTGAACTAGGTGCCATCATGATAATAATAGACCTTGTGTGGCTGTGGTTAGGATGAGATGAGAGAAGATGGCCCTGTGGGCAGGGGAGATAGACAGAGACCTCCCTCCTTTGGCTTCTTCTTTTCAGGTTCTGGACCCTGAGTGACTTTTTTTTCCTAATGTTCTCTTAATACAGGCACTAATTGCAAACATCACAGAACAGAGAATTGCTTTGTCATAGCAGCATTTCTTCCATGTGTGGCCAGTGGGTCATACAGTGAGCTCATGTGATTTGGTGAGTCCCACTTCTTTCATTCACAGCTTGAAAGTTCCTTTTCAAATGTGGATTTGCACATGGGCTAAGGTTCGTACTAAGGGAGGCCTTCCAAGGCTCCATTTTGGAGTCTTACCTATGTTCATATTTCCACCTCAAGGCCGTTTATCATATTTATTGCCATGACTTTACAGACACCCAATACTTCTGGCTATCATTATTAAGGACCTACCATGTGCCAGACACTCTTCTTGTCCTTTGCCTCACAAAATACTATGAGATATGCATTTTTTGTCTTCTTCGTTCAACTATTCTTTTTAACTTATAAGAGAACTACAACTCAGGAACTTAAGTAATTTGCCCAAGACCACACAGCTAGGAATGGGCAAAGCTGGTGCTCAAAGTTGGTTCTAGGTGCAAAGACCATACCTTTTTCACTATGCCAGAGATGGCAGATAGATTTGAACTTGGGGCCAATCTGATCAATCAGTGATAGGCAAGTGCTATGCTAAGCACATTGAGGCAGGGTCTAGGCTCCAGGGAGAGAGTGTCATTAATAACAATGAGTAACTTTGCCTTGAGCATTGGTTGTGGGAAGGACAAGGGCAATCAAGCTGCCTCCTCCATATCATGCAACCCTTATCCACCAAGTTTCTACTCACTGGGAGAAAGGGGTTAATTTGCCTCCTTGGAACACTTCTTTATACCTTCTAGTGCTTTTCTGTCCCATTTCATCAGAAGAAAGCATCCCCTTTTTAAAGCTTTCTGCTCCCACAGAATAGTCTTTTCTGCAATTCTCTTTGTTCAGTGCTGATTTTTCTCCTCCTGAGCTGCAGGGAGACCAGAGCAGCTTGATTTCCCATATCTTCTCTCAACCAGGGTAACTTCCCTTTCCTTGACCATTTTGCTGTCTACTTTTTTTTTTACTTTGGAGCTTACCTCAGTATTTGGTAACTTGATTTATAGCCTGGACAAATTGCTTAATCTCTCTGACAGTATTTCCCTAACCTATCTTTTTAAGACAGAGAGAAAGAAGAGAGAGAGATTATGGGTGCAGGAGGTGGACAGAGTCTCAGCCCTACCTGTACATCAGAGTCATCTGAGCAGCTTTATAACCATGCCCATGCCTGGGCCCCAGTTCAGATCAATTGAGTCAATCAGACACTGGAGCTGGAGTCTCAGGGATCAGCTTATCAAAAACTCCCACATGATTCTAACATGCATCCATATAGGGTGGAGAACCACTGGACTACCAATTAAATATTAACATGCAAGTCATTGATTAATATAATCTATTAAATTAGCTAGCTGGCTTTGAGTTCATGTTTGTGCCTCATATAAGGGCTAACTAGCCCCTTCAAACACTTACCTGCAAGTTTTTTAAATCACAGCTTTGAGACAGCTTTTTAGATATGTTGGCTTTTTTCATGCAACTATTACATAATTATATTTGTGCATGTATTAGTTTTCTTGCTTTTACAATGTGTAGTATTCTGATTTGGCTTATAATTTACTGTATTTGCTATATCAAGTGTCTCTCCAAGTGTGGTTTGTGGACCATCTGCATCAGAACCACCTAATGTGATTCTTTAAGAAAAATGAAAGTTCTCAGACTTACCCATGGCCTACTGGATCTGATCTTCTGGAGGTGGTGCCTGGGAGCCCATGTTTTTAACACGCACCTGCTGCAATTTGTAAGCATGCTAAAGCATAAAGAAGACTTGCTGTATTTAGACTGATTTGCATGACATTTGCCATAGCACGCACTAGACATGCATTAGAATTTAGTGAACAATATCTGATCATTGCCCTTGTGAAACATACAAAATACTGACTGTTGCATTTGCAGGTAGACCTTACTTTCCTTTTTTACAAATCGTATTCTTACACTTTTATTTAATGGTCTCTACTAAGGGAAAATCTCTACTTTAGGATAGCTGCTGAGTTTGTGGTTTTGTTTGGTTTTCGGGTACCTCTTTCTTTTTCATCATCTCTGCTGAATCTATAGTCCTTGAGGTCAGGATCAACAGGCTGTTCTCTGCTGAGCTTCTTAGTAAACAGGCTTAACCTAGAGGACGTTTTCCCTGCTGTATAAACCAATTATCTAGGTGTTGGGTGCGTAGATAATGTGGCCCTGAAGTCTATAGTCTTCTATAAAAACGGAAGTCTCAATTTGCTGTTCCACTCCCTACTGATGTACTCACAGCTTAGCCCTGGTCCCTGGATTCTTTGGTGCTTATTTTTCTTAGAAAAAAGCAGCTGGTACTTGGTTAATAAAGCCCCGTCATCTTTAATAAAACAGTGGATAAAAAAAACTTTTGAATATCTGATATCAAAGCTTCATTTAATATACAAAGCAACCTCTTATTACATTAGTGCTTTAGTGACTTGTTTTGGCAAATCTAGAAATCTATTTTGCTGCTTTCTAACAGATTTTACTACAAAGGTAGTCAGGAAATAAATGGGAGTTCATCTGTGGCTGACTTAAATGATGGCAAGGCTTAACTTTCAGAAACCATGTTCCTTGCAAGCAGGAAAGTTTTCCTCCTTGAGCTTTATGATTTTTTTTTCTAAAATAGAGAGGGTTTGTAATGATGCCAAAGGCTGATTTTCTCTAGAAGACGTCTAGCCATCTCCAGGGACTCCATGAGGTCATATTTTCCTGTACCTAGTGATTTCCAGGATGATTTTGAGTCATTTTTGTATTCATGAACAAAGGAAATGATAATTTTTGAAAGAATTCTCACTTCTGCTTATGTGAATCAATCAGGCTAGATCTTTAACACTGTGATCCATGTATGCTTCCAAACACAGTGCTGCTGGCCAGTACATTCCCCTGAAACCAGAGACCCCTTGGTTTCAGCTTATGTGCACTCAAGACAAATAGAATCTGGTTTAGGACAAAATGAGCTCATTCTCCTGGACAGAGGGAAAACCCAGCTGGCCAATTCTGGTCCTAATCTCACTCTTACAAGATTCTGGTTCTTCAGCACAACCATGAAAGCTTGATCTACTGTAGAGTTCAAGTGTCAACTCTGGAATATTATAAATATAATGACAAGTACTGATAATTTCATAAAGTCATCCTTGTTCGAAAAAGCTGACCATCGTCTGTCATATAAACAACAACAAACATTTTATGGTGCTATATATCAGGCATTTTGAAAGTGTATCATTGCATTATTTCACTTTATCTCGACAGCAAGTCCCAGAGGTAGTGCTCTGTATTGTCTCATTTTACAGAAGAAGAAACTGAGGCACACAGGGTATGCCACAGCTAGTCACAGTCAGAAGAGCAGTTTTACCAAGTCCGTCTGACTCCAGAGCCTATCCTCTTACCACTTAGGTTAGGCTGCTCTTATAATAATAAAATAATAACATTGTAACAACTAACATTTACTGAGTTCTGGTTATGTGCCAAACAACTTGGACATACTTTACATGTAACGATTCGATTCATCAGATAACTATTATTGTCACCACTTTGCAGATGAGGAAACTGAGGCTGAGAGAGGTTAAGTACCTTGCCCAAAGGCTCCCAACTAGGGGTGGCAGAACCAAGTCATAGGATGGGCCTCTTTAATCTGTCAGTGTCCCATCTCCCAGGCTTTGGTGCTGACTTATGGCTGGAGAATTGCTGTCAAGAATAACAGAGTTGCAGAGACTCTGTGGCAGTGGCACAGAGCAAAACCAGAGGGCCAGTGACATCCAGACATCTCTCCTGAGCACACAGGAGCAGGGCTGTGACCTGGGTGGGGTCAGTGGACACGGGAGAGGAGCAAGGTTGATTGCCCCAAAGCTACAGGAAAGGGATCTGAGGAATCAGCAAAGGGCCAAATGTAGGGTCAACACAACAAAGATTGTGTAGACAATGGACAGACCCAAAGAGGCTGGGCAGAGAAGAACAACTGGATCCAAGTCCAAAGAACTTCAATCAGGGCAAAAAGACAGAATGGGCAGGTGTGGGAAGACAGCCATAGGTGAGACTCTAGGGCAGAATTCCCATGTGATTTGTAGACAAGCTGGCCAGAAACCCAGTGAGATGAGGGGGAGGGAGGAACCCTAGCCACTGACCTCATCAGACTCCTGATTAACTGGGTTAACTGATCCCCAACTAAATGAAAATCACAATCATGATGAACTTTATTTTTAGTTATTGCCCCATATAGACAGATGAAGAAGTCTATGGTCCTCCACCACAGAGCTTGCTAACATTCCCATTTGCCATTTACCCCATTTACTTTGACTATAACAGCCATCCACTGAATTCACTGAAGGTTTATGTTGGAGAGCGTCTTGACTCTGGTTATCGTCTTCAATAAAACATGTCTCACTTTGTTCTCTATCAGTCTATCTCCCTGGACACCCACATAATCATCCTTTTGTAAACAAAGCAGGCTTTGAAGCCTCTAGGAGTCCTGCTAGGCTGAGAGAGATGAGAATGAGCTGCAGGCTTCCTGGTGTGAACTGGAGACTGGAAATGTTTTATAACCTGTATTGTTTTTCCTGATTATGAAAGTAGCAAGTGTTCATTGTAGAAAATACACCAAAGCCTCAAGAAAAAAATGCTATTAACCCACAGAGATAAGAAGCATAACATCTGGTTTAGAGCATTTTGGCATAGATAGATAGGTTGATTGATTGGTTTTAAATTTATGGCATTAAATTACGTGCAGTTTTATTTCCTGTTTTTTTACTTGACATAGATCAAAAGTGTTTTTCCCATGTCAAATCAATATTCACTGTAAGATTTTTCATGACTACGTATTTGCCAGTCCTATTGAATATATTAGACTTGCCTTTCGGGGTTCCATATTTGCTTTTATATCAGGCTGCTCCATTTGTTCTGCAGCTGCAGACTCAAACCCTGCCTTCTCCATGGCCTCTCTGTGCTTTCTGAAATTTAACTCGCAGGTGCCAGAAGACGCTGTTAAAGCAGCACTGGAAACTAGTTATTCTGGGTTTCGTCTTGGGTTCTGCCATCAATTCCCTAAGCGGCTACAGCCAATTCACTCCTCTCTGTGTGTCATCTCCCACATCTGTCATGTTACATGGTCATGTCTAATTTAAACTCAAGCAATTTGGTATAGAAGAAGACTCTACCTGGCCAGCCTCATCACTGAACTGCAGAGCCTGGCTGGAAGCCCAGAAGAGCTGGTGTTTCTTACAGAAAAACCATCATGATTACCTGTGCCAGGCATTGTGTTAAGCATAATATACATGGTTTTTTTTTTCAATCCTCCCAACATCCCAGTGAGGTAAGAACTGTTATTATTCACATAGAATAATATGTGAATAATATATAGAAGAATATATAATATATAGAAGAAGAATAATATATAGAAGAAGAAACTGAGGCTTTGGGAGATTAAAGAACTTCACAGAGGGCTAGCAAAGTAACAGGATGGCTGAGCCAAACCCAGCCCGAGCTCGTAGCCACTGTACTGATGAGTCTTGGAGATCGCTGTCACTTTTTCTAGGGTAAAGCGCTTTTCCCAAAAGACTCGGAGCTCCATGGCCATGTCTTGTGAGGGAGTATTTGACCAGATGCTTTTCAAAGATAACACATCTGCACATTTCAAAAGCCAATGGAAGTTTGTTCATGAAGCAAGTTTTTTTAATGCTCAAATCAAGTAGGAAGGACTGAAAACAGATGTGCGACGCATGAAAGAAAAATGGCTCTTCAGAAAAAACTCTGGAAAATTGAGACAACTCTAAGATCCGATTTTAAAAAGAACCCCAGAGTCTGACATTTCCAATGGCTCTGGTCTTCATTCTCTTTCCTGAGTGTTTCAATCATAAAATCCTGTAGCTCTTTCATCTCTCCCTCGTCCTGCTCCTCCCCGGCACAGACAAATGGTATTTTGAGTGTTGTTCCCACCCCACAGTACAGAACGATTTTTGTGAATCCAGGCTCCTTCTTCCATAGCCCCTCACTGTCCCATTCTCCACAGTGTCAGTCCCTCTTTCCTGCCCCCACACACCCGAGGGCCCGTGACAAGGCCTCAGAATAGAGAGAATCTCATCCTTCCCCTCCTCCCAACCTCCCACTATGACTCACACATTGCACAGAGCCAGCAAGGCAGGAGAGGCCTCCTCACAAAACAAACCAGTTGTCATGCTTTGTTCTGAGTCTACACAGCCACCACCACTGTTGAAGCTAAGTCTTTGTCAGACCTGGTACTATCTCTGCTCAGTATCCAAACAACACCCACAGCACTCTGGTAGAGGAAGAAAATGAGAAAGAGATAGTGGACAGCTTTGGCCTGCCGGGACTAAAGATGTGCCATCCAATTCAGCAGCCACTAGCCCCGCGTGTTATTGGGCACCTGAAATGCGGTCAGTCCAAATTGAGATGTGCTGTGTTGTAAAACGCACATTTCAAAGGTTTTTGTATGGGAAGAAAATGTGAAATAGCTCAGTCGCAATGTATGTATGCATTACAGATGATGGACGACTTTTCCTAGCAAGGATGACTACATGAAATTATTATGACTTGTCATTGCCTTTATAATATTACAGAGTTGACATTTGAATTCTAAAGTAAATTATGCTTTCATGTTTATGCTGAAGAATCATAACTGTGTAAGAGTGAGATTAGAACTGGAATTTTTGTTTATTTACTTATTTAAAGTTCCAGGATACATGTGCAGAACATGCAGATTTGTTACACAGGTATACGTGTGCCATGGTGGTTTACTGCACCTATTGACTCGTCCTGTAGGTTCCCTCCCCTCACCCCCTCACCCCCCAACAGGCCCCAGTGCATCATGTTCCCCTCCCTGTGTCCATGTGTCCTCATTGTTTAACTCTCATTTATGAGTGAGAACATGAGGTGTTTGGTTTTCTGTTCCTCTGTTAGTTTGCTGAGGATGATGGCTTCCAGCTCCATTCATGTAGGCCTGGAATTTTTAAATGAGTATGTGCTGAAATGATAATGTGTTACGCATATTGGGTCAAATAAAATATGTTATTAAAATCAAGTTCACCTCTTTCTTTTTACTTTTGTAATCTGGCTACTAGAAAATTTTAAGTTGTGTATGTGGCTCACAGTACATCTTTATTATATTTCTATCATGCTGCACTGGAGTTAGCATTTCTGCTGGCCCAAGTAGGTGGGATAGGATGCGAACTTGCTGCCTCTGCCTCTGCAGCTGTATAGGTAATCAGACCTCCTCTGAACCCAGCTCCTATCTCAGCAGGTCAGTCCATAGGTACACCTGGATGTGTTTGAAAGGATCCCATCCTAGTATATAGACATTCCAGGGCATTGGCCTTTTTCTGGCTTCTTAAAAATCCAGTTCCTCCCTACGCTATTTCTACTTTCAGAAACTCATTGTCCTTCCTGAAAGACAAATCACTTTCATCTGTCCCACCCTAGCCCTAGGTCCTTAACTGCATTCTCTATCCCTTCCTTTTCCCAAATCAAAAATTCTCTTAGGGAAGGATACCCAGGGGTACAGAGGCTTGTGTGGGATACCCAAGCTGTCATATAAAGTTCCTCGAGGAACTTCGAAGGAACTTCGAGGAAAATCCTTTATGTGACAGCTTGGGTACCCCACACAAGCATCCTTTGGCCAAGTCCCCATTATCTTCTGATAAACAGGAAGAGAGAGAGGAAAATATGGCTGAGCATCCTTCTCTGTGGCTATATTTCACAGACTCTTCAAAGAAGCCCGCCTCCAGGGCTCACCACTTCAGGGACTTCAGCAGCAGCTTGATAAATCTGATGACCACCGAATGCCACAGTGTACCATGAGGCAGTGTGCTCAGGCACTGGCAACGTCAGCCTTCTGAGAGATGCGAATTCATGGGTCCCTCCGCGGATTTTCTGAATTACAATCTTTAAGAATGATCCCCAAGAACCTATGTCTAGCAAGATCCCCAGGTGACTCATGCACATTCAAGTTTCAGCCACACTGCTAGAATTGACATCTGTTTTTGCCCACTCAGCCTGCATAGCCACTACTCTTCTTCCAACAATGCTCCCAGATTTGTCTCAGGAACCCGGCCCTCCTCCCAGTCTCAGGATGTTAGGGCTGGGGTGGGAATACTAACATGTTCCCTTAATTCCACCATGGACATGAGACCCAGCCGTGGCCAAGCAGAGCATGACATCACTGCAGCTACACTGATTGATTCATGATTTGTGTCTTGTGATACAAATCAGGCCAATCACAGCAAATAAGGTGTAATTCCAGGACTTTGGTCAGGACAGTTGGAAGAAGGAGGCATGATCTTTTATACCAAGGTTGCTGAGAAAATGGGATACAAGCCTGAAATTGCCATCAGTTGCCTTGTCACCATAAGGGAAGAGCCTGCTTGAGAATGAACCCTGCTGAGGGCATTTCTAAGAGATGGCGAGAGAGAGAGACATAGAGAGAGGAGAGAAATCTGGATCCAGGGCTAGAATGTGCCATTCACCTCAAAGTCATTCTGGTTTGTTTTTTTACTAAAAAGTTTTCTGGTAGATGGCCAGATAGTGCCTTCACGAATACACGTTTAAATTTTCACAAAGGTGCCATTTGGGCTGCTGGCAGTCCAGGTTCAACTCTCCAAACTTTTCATTTCCTGAGTGAATAAATTCTCTTTTTGGCTTAAGCCAGTTTGAGTTACCCATCACTTGTAACTAACAGAGACTTGATCCTTCTATATATACTACAGAAGGGTCTTGGGGATGGGGAGATAGGAAGATATCTGATACTCAAGGAGCGGATTGACCAGCCATCTCCTAAGGCATTGAACAAGACTAATTTTCTGAGCTGGGCAAACTAAGGATACCTCAGAGCTCCCCTAGAACCTAGGAGATTCTAAAGGTGTAGGCTTTGGATTATCTGTCTTTGTTTGGTTCTTCTAAGCATACCCTGAGACAAGAATTGGGTGCGATTCATTTATTTGGGAGATGATCTTAAAAAACACCATGGAGGAGTGGAGAAGTGGGACAAGGATGAGAGGAAGATCAACAAAAGGAGCAATACTGCAGGGGCATGGCTGTGACAACGGAACCCTCTAGTGCTGGGCCTTTGAGAGACTGCAGAGCACAGCTTGGGCTTACCCAGCACGGAGGCAGGGACATGTTTATGCAGACGCTGCTGAAAACAGCTGCAGGAGACCCCTGGGTTAGTGGAGGGGATATGTGCAAGGCACCAACAGCATCTAGTATGGCTTCCCTATAAGGTCTTGTCGATAAAGACACATTTCGGGGTCACTGGTCTGGATGATGTTTAAGGTCTCCTCCAGCCCTGTCTGATGTCCAGTGCCTCACAGGCTCCCTCCTGGATATGCCTCTGCAGAAAAGGCACACACAGCAAGTGCTGCTGCAGAGGAGAGCATCATCATCTAAGCCAGGCAGGCAGCCCCTTCACACTCCTGTCCTTCGATGGGGAAGGTCTCTGATGCAGGCAGATCAGAGCTCTGACCTGAGCTCTAATGCCCTTAGAAACTGCAGGGTGAATCGGCAGCTGGCTTGTTCATAACCTTTGCGTGACTGTTCATCCTAGAGCCCAGTCCTCAAAATATAGCCTTGAATAACCTCGATGGGCTAATTGTGCAGTTTCAGGGGCTTACTTTATAAACAGTATGAATCCCAGGGTCTCATATGTTACTGAGTTGGCTCCCCAGGAGTCTCTCACCAGAGCTGGGATGTTTTGGAAGGAGGTGCTTCACAGTCAGTCCTGTGTGTGTGTGTGTGTGTGTGTGTTTGTGTGTGTGTGTGTGTGTGTGTGTCCCTCGTCTTAGAGCTTTGAACAAATAAGAGGCTCTCAGCCTCAGTTTCTGTACCTGAAAACATGTAACCGTAGCTGACACTTGGGACTGTTGTAAAATTAAAGATAATATATGGATCACTTTTGGGACATAGAAGACACTCAGGTATGAACAACGGCTGAACAATTGGAGGGTCTGGGCTCTGTAATTTGGATAAAAAGGAGACAGGATATTTGCCCAACTCCAGAGACTAACTAAATGGAACCTGAGAATCTAGATTCTCTCTGTGAAGGCGGGTATTTTTTGAGAACTTAATTAATCACAAGAAGATTTCAGAAAGAGACATCTACACTGGCCAAACCTATTTTCCACCTCCTGCATCCACTTGCTATTACCTGCCTGCATGATATATGTCCTCATGATGTCATATTCCTTGATTAAAACTTGTGTTTATCGCACTTGAGACAACTAGTAGGAGACGATACTAGTAACTTGACCCTTCAGGGAGGCCATACAGGGTAGAAGGAAGAAATTTCGGAGTCACACCGCTGGATCTGCTCTTTTTCACACTGTGTGGCCTGGAGCAAGTCATTTCACATTCCTGGCTTGATTAAAACTATAAAATGACCAGCTTGAACCAGATGATCTCCAGGGCCCCTTGTGGCTCTAATAGGATACTAAGTGCAGACCTCTAAGGAGGGGCTGGTCTGCATTCCCAATGCTGCAGCCACAAGAAACTCTCGCTGTGATCCGGAGGGCATAGGCTCTGGGAGGCACACGTCTGGGACCAGCCATAGCCTGTTCCCTTCCAGGCCTGTTTCCACTCAGCTTGTGGTGGAGCTGCCAGCCAGAAACGCACTTAGTGCAGAGTGGGACAAAACACACCAAGGCCTCTCTCTTGGGCTCTCTGCACATAAATATTGTGCCCTGGCTTGGATTCTACTGCCTTCTGCCCTGCCCTGTCTCCCTGGAGCCAGCCACAGTCTGGCACTTGTAGCTCAAAGCCTTAGAAGGGGTAGTCCCTTGCAGAGAGACAAGGCATCCTCCCTGTGCTGAGGGCCACCCTGCTTCCCCCAGGACCAGGCCACTTTACAGGACCTGGAAACCTCCCTTTAAAGTTCATGGGGGGCCTTCGAGCAGCACTCCTCCTCTCTCCCCACAAAGGGAGGGGTACATATGGCTTCTGTGTAAAGGACATCTGCCATGCAGCCAGCCCTAAATAGCAAGGCTGCAGCAACTCACGCTTTCATACAGCTTCCCCTGAGAGCCCAGATGGTACAGGATTGGGCCCTGGTGACAGGCTGAGGCTTGCTTTCCACAGTTAAGGAGACAGGCTAGCTGAAGGTTGAGAAAATCTCTTTCAAGGCTCTTGCCTCCTGTCTGGGCCTCTGGAGCAGAGCTGGGAGTCACTGGTCATTATGGCTTGGATTTAGGGTTTCCTATCTAGACTCCATCCTTTGTAAAAACAAATTCTGAATAATGCTCCAGCTGAATGCAGAATCTAAAGCAAGGGTGCAACAGGGATGTCAGATTGAAGAGATCAAGAGGGAGCTGGATGTGGTGTCTCCAGATTCTTTTCTAGCCCCACTAAGATTGTGTGTGAGCTGTTGGACTTTTTGGGCTTAGCAACTGTCTTTGAAACTGCCTACTAGGGCTGTGAGGTTTCGCTCCTCCTTTGCTGGGTTGTTACACTATCTTTGTGGCTTCTTATGGAGTCCTCTGTGAGCATCTTGGAGTTTTCCATTTATTTGTTTGTTTGCTATTTTTGCCCTCTTTTCCCTCTGTGATGGCCACTGAACATAGAAAACGATGGTAAATCGCAAACGAATGGAAAGCAGGATTTCAGAGAGACATTTGCACACCCATGTTTATAGCAGCATCAGTCATAATAGCTAAAAGGTGGGAGTTGCCCAAGTGTCCATCAGCAAATGAGTGGATAACCAAAATGTGGTATATACAGGCATACAATATATTACTCAGTCCTTAAAAGGAAGAGAATTCTGACATGTGCTACAACAAGGATGAAACTCAAAGGCATTATGCTAAGTGAAATAAGCCAGTCACACAAAGACAAATACTGTACGATTCCACTTCTGTGAAGTATGTGTCAAATTCATAGAAACAGAAAGTAGAATGGTGGTCGCCAGGGACTGGAGAATGGAGAATTACTATTTAATAGGAATAGAGTTCACGTTTTGCAAGATGAAAAAGTTCTGCTGGTCAGTTAGACAGCAATGTGAATGTACTTACCACTTCTGAACTTAGGAATGGTTACAGTGGTAAATTTTGTTCTGTGTATTTTACCACAATTAAAAATTAAAATAAGAAACTAGAGTGGCAGGAGATGAGCTATATGAGAAAGCACAGCAAGGCCACGGTACAGCAGAGGTACTCAGTGCTCCAGTGTGTCTCCGGCTGAGCCCTTGCAGAGAGGGCAGATGCCTCAGCTCCACAGCCTGTGGCCACATTCAGTGACCAGCAGAGAATTCGGCCTGTTCACGCTTTAGCTTCCTTCTGGGTCACTGAAGACTCCTCTGCATAAGACACCTGAACACACACCCAGAGGAACCATCGTCAGCACTCAGATATGAGTGCTCAGCGGTGTGTTACGTACTGAATGAAAGGGACTGGAAACAGTCCCAGCTTTCACTCTGACTAGGCTGCACCCACAAGGAAAGCCATCACCAAGGAAGCAGTGGATAGAATCTCGTCCTGACATTCAAGGTCATGATCATTGGAAAATGGTTTCTTTTTCTCTTCTTTTCTTTTTTTCATTTTTAATTTCCCGCCCTCCCTACCCTCCAAGAAATAGCAGAGCAATAGCGTTGTTCAAAAGGGTTGCTGAAGGTACAGGCCCTTAAGGAAGTGCACCAGAATCTGCACCTTGACTCTGTCTTTTATTCTTTGTTTTGATATGAATAAATTATTTAACCTTTCTATCATTCATCTTTGAAACAGAAATAATGATAGAGGTGCTTGTTTAGGTTTGGGGAGCATTAAATGAGATTCTGTTTAGAAGCTCTTATCCCAGAGCCTGCACACAGTACTTGATAAATAGGGGCTGTTATCATTTCCTCCACCTAGCCAAATCCTACTCATGTTCTAAGAACCAGCTCAAGCCCCTTCTGCCCCATAGTCTCTAAGAGCCCACCATGAACCAGCAGCCCACCATGAACCAACAGCTTAGCATGAACTCTCCCATCACACAAGCCATTTGCATGCTTCGGCCTTGTGGCAACTCATCACAGATCAGGCCTCATCAGACCCCTCCACACTGCAAAGGGGAGAGGTTAAGAACTGTCACTCTTACAACTCCCAACTGTGTAAGAATCACAAGTGATGGCTCATGGGTTGCACTTAGCAACTGACAAGCTAAGAACTCAAAACATGGCCTTGTTCACTCTTGCAGTTGGGACTAATCTTATTTGTATTCTATGATTTGAAAGGTACCAGAAAAGACTGCCACTCCACATCTCTGCACACTGGTGCAGGGGCCTTCAGTGTCGGCCACTTGGTTTCATCCATCTCCCTGCTGCCTCTTCTTTTAAGTGTAAAAACTTTCCTCCGAGGGATCTCACACCCACCTGACCTACGTGAGTTTTTTTC
Organism: Theropithecus gelada; assembly: GCF_003255815.1. Lineage (NCBI taxonomy): Eukaryota > Metazoa > Chordata > Mammalia > Primates > Cercopithecidae > Theropithecus > Theropithecus gelada. The sequence goes on from NC_037673.1 coordinate 68,130,156, forward strand.
AGTTTCTGAGACCATCTTTTAAATTGTGAATTTACTACAAATTTACAGTTTGGGGCAAGGATTCAGAAAGCAAGGGATTCCAGAGAAAAGCTGACCTACTTTACACTGAATCCATCTGTGCATTCTGCCCATTTGAGCACTCATTCGGTGAACATTTCTTGAACATCCACCATGTGCCAGGTACCGTTTGCCCCAGCAGAGATAGCTCAGCTTGACAATCCTCTTCAAGCCTTTGAAAAGAAAATTATTCAGTATCCAATGCCCCTTTGGTATCTGGTGTATTGAGTATCTCTGCCTGGTGATACGGGGAATATAAAGCAATTCAGTTGAGCAACTTTAGTTCAAAAGCTGTGATTTATTATCCCTTCTCCTGAGTACGTCATATGTTCCTGTCATATGATAGCTTGGTAGGATGGATGAGCAGATAGATGGATGCATAGATGGAGGCATGAATGGATGCATGGATGCGTGGATGGATGGACGGAAGTATGGATGCATGGATGAATGCATGGAGGGATGGATGGAAGGATGAATGGTTGGATGTTGTGGATAACATGAGCCTTAGTTTGGGTTACCCAGAAGCTGATCCTGAGACATGGATTTGAGCGAAAGTCATTTATTTGAGATGTGAGATGGGCATGGGAAGGAAGCAAATAAATGATGTGTCATCAAGCAGGTTACCACTATGGGTGACCAGGGCTCAATCCCATTGGGGATTTCTGGAGACTTTATAGAACATGGCTTAGAGTCATCCCACCCAAAGTGCAAGGAAGTGGGGTTTTGAACCTCTAAGTTTCACACAGCGTTGGCTAAGGACTACTCCAAGGAGCATTAACTCCCAGCTTGGAAGACTTTTGACTAAGAGGAAACCTTCAGGCAGAGAGGGGCAGTGCTTGCAATAGGACAGCTGAAGAGATGTGGATGGGACACAAACAGTGTCTGGTACAACAGTCTCAGAGTCAGCGTCAGTGCTCATTTCACTCACTCTTTCTCCACTGTGCAGGAGCCTTTCCTACAAATAGAGGACAGTCACTCACTCAGTCTCTGAGGGAGCACTCTGAGGAATCTCCATCCCTTCCTCATGTTCTCTCCCCAGTACCCCACTTGTGAAGTGCCCTAACTCTGGGAGGATAATTGTGTCCATCTCTCAACTCTGCTAGGGTGATAAGCCTGTTTCTCAGCATCCTTGGTGGATGGCCTGGCTTAGCATCGAAACACTGACCTGGACACATCATACAGTCTTGATGGGGTGTTAGGGAGGAATACTTACTCCCCACTCTTCATGGCTTCATGTCTGTTGAGGGGTGTCCATCAGAGTAGTGCTCCTGGCCTGACTAACCTGGTTGGTGAGCATGGAAGAATAATCTGCTGTGAACATTTGAGTCCTTCACTCCTCTCTCTTGTTCCCTGGAGCCTACTAGCCTGTAGGTAGCACATGTTTCCTGGTCCTCCAAGTTTGGGAGGCCTGTGGTTTTCCAGCACAGCTGGGAGCTGAGTAAATAGGTCTGCCTACATCTGGGTAGAATATTAGAATTACTGAACCCCACTTAGGCCACATTCCTTCCATAGCATTGGCAATAATAAATGTGATATTTCTATCTGCACCCAACTGACTCTAGATCTGTCTCTCAGTTGATTCCAGTCTGAGTGGAGAACAGTGGCATTATTGACCTTCCTAAAACTCCAACAGGGACCTTATCCTAGTATCTGTGGCCATTAGAATGCAATATAGCTTTCAATGTACTACACCAAAAATGGCTGCAAGATCCAGAAAAAAGGGAAATGCTACATATTGTTCCCTCTTTTTGAATATTCACAATGCTCATTAGTGTATTAAAGGCTCTCAGAAACCCATCAGTTATAAATAAACAAACAAAAATCTTGACAACCTTTTTTAATAAGTATTTAATGTATTTGACCTTGAAACTCTTTTTTTTTCAATAACCTCTATAACATTTCGGAAGGCAAGCTTGCACATAAAACACTTTAGAAAAGTTTGCATATGCTGTTCCTTCCCCTGGAACGCCCTCTCCTGCTCTCCTCCACGGATCACTCATGCTCAGCTTGCTGGATACGCCAAGAATGCAAGGCCCTGACAACTCTTTACTTGGGCCATTTTCCAAGATTGCATTTACAGTGAGCAGTTTTGAGGGATGAGGTCATGTCTCCCTCCAGGACAAGAGGAGGCTCACTATAAAAGAGGTGTGATTCCTACAGCATTACTAGAGTCTGACATCACCTACCCCAAGTTCCAAGGACCTTGTTCAAATGTAAGATTCATGCCTAGTACCACACTATTATGCCAGTTTTCATTCCAGGTTCACTCTCATTGGGATGATCTGTATCACTCAGAGAGACACTCCACTGCAAAAATATGAGACACGGCTTGGAGAAAGGAACTGCCCCTGTAGGACGCACCCAGAGAGGTAAATGGCCACAGCTGCCTTGTGGTGAAGCCAACAACAAAGTGACAGCAAAGCCACAGCCAGACAGACTTTCTCTCCTATTCTCCTTTTTGTTGTGTAGTGAGTGCTGTGGTGGGCCCCTTTGTTTCCTTCCACTGGGTCCCCCAACACCTCTTCAAGACTGAAACACTCATTTGCCCAGCTGCTGGAAGTATTAGAAGCTCCCAGCTCCCAGCTGAGTCCTTCTCCAGGAATTGCCCTTCTCTGAGTCACAGGCTCCTAAGGAGAGGGAGGTGGACCCACATCCAAAGACTGGTCAATGGCCAGCCCTTTTGCCACCAAGTGGCACAATCCTGAAGAGTCTCTTCAACTCCCAAGCTCCTTCGGGATCAGCACCCACAAGGCAGCTCACCTCCTCCGTCTGCCCAGTCCCTCCAACTTCGCTCCTGTAATCTGCCTGCACACTGGTCTCCATCACAGAGTCTGGTTCCCAGGGAACCCAACCTCACACACACTCTGGGAGCTTTCCTTCTATTCTACCAGAGTGAGGCAATCAAGATCAGCACAAGAAATGCTGGACAGTGCTGTGGGTGAGCAATCCATTTCGGGAGGAGCCAGCAAAGCGCAAGCACCAGGTCGCAGCAACAGAGTCCAAGGGATCCACAGGCCAGAGAGTGTAAACACTTGTAACTGCTGACCAAAGGCTCAAGTATGTGGTCTAGTGTTATCACTTATTACCTCTGAGGACTACAGAGTTGTGGTTCTCAACCTCGGCTGCAAAATAGAATAACCAATGGTGTCGTTAAAAATAGTGATGCCTGGGCCTCATCTCAAACCTACTGAATCTAAACCTCCTGAGTCTGAGCCTGGCCGTCAGTATTTGGTAATCACTTGATTTCTCTGGGCCTTGCTTCTCTCATCTGTTAAAGAGGCAATAGTATTTAGCTCCCTACAGGTCTGACGGGCTGGTACTAGCTGGTTTCCTTTTTTTTTTTTTCTTTTTTATTATATTTTAAGTTCTAGGGTACATGTGCACAACGTGCAGGTTTGTTACATATGTATACATGTGCCATGTTGGTGTGCTGCACCCATTAACTCATCATTTACATTAGATATATCTCCTAATGCTATCCCTCCCCCATCCTCCCACCCCACAACAGGCCCCAGTGTGTGATGTTCCCCTTCCTGTGTCCAAGTGATCTCATTGTTCAATTTCTATCTATGAGTGAGGACATGCTGTGTTTGGTTTCTGTTCTTGCAATAGTTTGCTGAGAATGATGGTTTCCAACTGCATCCATGTCCCTACAAAGGACATGAACTCATCCTTTTTAATGGCTGCATAGTATTCCATGGTGTATATGTGCCACATTTTCTTAATCCAGTCTATCATTGATGGACATTTGGGTTGGTTCCCAGTCTTTGCTATTGTGAATAGTGCTGCAATAAACATATATGTGCATGTGTCTTTATAGCAGCATGATTTATAATCCTTTGGGTATATACCCAGTAATGGGATAGCTGGGTCAAATGGTATTTCTAGTTCTAGATCCTTGAGGAATTGCCACACTGTCTTCCACAATGGTTGAACTAGTTTACAGTCCCACCAACAGTGTAAGAGTGTTCCCATTTCTCCACATCCTCTCCAGCATCTGTTGTTTCCTGACTTTTTAGTGATTGCCATTCTAACTCGTGTGAGATGGTATCTCATTGTGGTTTTGATTTGCATTTCCCTGATGGCTAGTGATGATGAGCATTTTTTCATGTGTCTGTTGGCTGCATAAACATCTTCTTTTGAGAAGTGTCTGTTCATATCCTTTGCCCACTTTTTGACAGGGTTGTTTTTTTCTTGTAAATTTGTTTCAGTTCTTTGTGGGTTCTGGATATTAGCCCTTTGTCAGATGAGTAGATTGCAAAAATTTTCTCCCATTCTGTAGGTTTCCTGTTCATTCTGATGGTAGTTTCTTTTGCTGTGCAGAAGTTCTTTAGTTTAATTCGATCCCATTTCCCAATTTTGGCTTTTGTTGCCATTGCTTTTGGTGTTTTAGACATGAAGTGCTTGCCCATGCCTATGTCCTGAATGGTATTGCCCAGGTTTTCTTCTAGGGTTTTTATGGTTTTAGGTCTAACATTTAAGTCTCTAATCCATCTTGATTTAATTTTTGTATAAGGTGTAAGTAAGGGATCCAGTTTCAGCTTTCTACTTATGGCTAGCCAGTTTTCCCAGCATCATTTATTAAATAGAGAATCCTTCCCCCATTTCTTGTTTTTGTCAGGTTTGTCAAAGATCAGATGGTTGTAGATGTGTAGTATTATTTCTGAGGGCTCTGTTCTGTTCCATTGGTCTATATCTCTGTTTTGGTACCAGTACCATGCTGTTTTGGTTACTGTAGCCTTGTAGTATAGTTTGAAATCAGGTAGTGTGATGCCTCCAACTAGCTGGTTTTCATTCTGTTAAGTACCTGGTGACTTACCAGGCATTCAAGTCTGAATATCTTCCCCACCTTCCTACCTAACCGCGTGGTAATAAAAATGCAGATGTTCTAAATAAGAATGCCAAAGCACAAATATTGCATGTTATTGATTGTCTTCAAATCAAGAGGCATCCATTTTACCATCCCTTAAGACAAAGGTCTTCCTAGACATTGGTTAAGATTGTGGACAAATTCAATGTGCCCTTGGGCACATTTACATAAAGTTTCTTGAAATATACCTTCTTTTTGACACATAGTCATATGAAAACCATACAAGTTTTCTTTTTAAACAGTAAAATAATTTGTTCAAAGCCACTTACCTATTTTGCGACAGGACAGCTTGCTTTTAAGACTGTTTGACTTCATATCCCATCACTAATTCTTGGTTGTGTGACTTTGGGCAGGCTACTTAAACGCCCTTTGCCTCAGTTTCCCCATGTACAAAATGGCAATAATAATAGCACCTACCTCATAGGAGTGTTGAGGTGATTAAATGATATTATGCTTGTTAAGTATTTATCAGAGAGGCTGGCAAAGAGTAAGTACTCAGTGAATGTCAGCTATTTTTATCATTTCTTGGAGTGAGTGAAAATATGTGCCAGGTGAATTTTAAAATTTTAATTCCATTAACATTATTAAAAATACAACCATATTAGGGTTGCAGATTGAATAAAACCACATGGATTTCTCATAAAGGTTTTGAGAATTTGTGAGCACTCTACGAACAAAAAAAGATGAATTGGGCATATCATCTTAGGTCAAAAAGAAGTTGAAATAAAAACACTTAATTTTGTGAATTTTATTCCATGGTGTCAAACCTTACTTAGAGAGACCAAGATTTAAAGGTATTTCAAATTTACCTCTTTTACGGTGAGCATATGAGAAAAAGGCTGGTTTAGTAAGCGTCCCTTGGTATGTATTGAGAAAGATTAATGAATGTCTTGTGTTTGAACATTAAGTTTTTATGTGTTAGGTTTCTATAGACTTCACTTCTTGATGTTTAGGGAAAAACAATTAAATATGTCTCTGCATTTTGCTCTGTACGTATCAGATAAATCAACTAGAAATTGTATTCATCTACTAGTAACAGAGACTTAAATATTGGCTTAAATGAAGCAGGGATTTTTTTCCCCTTATAAAATAAGAGCAGAGCAGGTATGATGACTCCAAAATGCCATCAGGCACCTAGGCTCTTTCCAGCACTAGGCTCCACCATCCCTAGGCTGTGGCCTTTGTCCTCAGGCTTATAGGATGACTGCTGGAGCTCAAGCTCTCACTTGAGTGTTCTAGGAACAGACAAGGGAGACACAAGGAAAGGCAGTGGGACCTGCTGACTGAGTCATCCTCCTTTAAAAAGCTTTCTTTGTAAGCCTCACTCAACGACTTCCAGTTACATATTACTCTGCCCACCCACCACCCTCATCCCATGACACATACACACCTCTGCAAAGAAGGCTGGGAAAAATAATGTTTTAGTGGACAGCTTGCCACATCCTAGAATACAGGGATTCCGTATTAAAAAGGAAAGGAAGGATTATACTGGTTAGAGACCTAAAAGTTTTGCAACAGTGAGTTCTTAACAAATTGTTGTTTATAAGAAAGAAGGAAAAAAGGAGGAGGAGGAAGAAAAGAAACGACCTGCTAATTTATTCATTATTATCCCTAGGACCTAGCTCAGTATCTGGCGCACAGTAAGTGCTGAATAAATATTTGTTTAATGATTGAACTAAAGAATGAGGTGTGGGTGTAGAATAAAAGGATTGATTTTATGGGCTCACATGAAAACCAGTCTCTTGAATCCAGATACTTAGCCTTTAAAGAATTATTCTAGCAACAATTTCATACAGGTACTGTAATTATCCTCATTTTATACATGAGGCTAAAAGGGCTTAATAACATGCACAAGGTGAGACATCCTCTCCCCACTGCCCTCCACAAACCCAGGCCAGCATGGCCAATGCCTCTGTCTTGATGAGCATGAGGGAATGGTCCTAGATGGATTATCTAATGTTCTTCCTTTTTTACAGATGAGAAAACTAGATGCCCACAGAAGTTAAGAATCTTGTCCAAAGTCACATAGCTCAAAGAGAAGAAAGTGATTATTAGAATCAGGTATATCAAACCCCAGTCTGTGCTACATGAGCCCCAAGTTCCCATTGGCACCAACCTCTCAAGAAATTGGCGTGATTCAGTTAGAATGGCAATCATTAAAAAGTCAGGAAACAACAGGTGCTGGAGAGGATGTGGAGAAATAGGAACACTCTTACACTGTTGGTGGGACTGTAAACTAGTTCAACCACTGTGGAAGACAGTGTGGTGATTCCTCAAGGATCTAGAACTAGAAATACTATTTGACCCAGGCATCCCATTACTGGGTATATACCCAAAGGATTATAAGTCATGCTGCTATAAAGACAAATGCACATATATGTTTATTGCGGCACTATTCACAATAGCAAAGACTGGGAACCAACCCAAATGTCCATCAATGATAGACTGGATTAAGAAAATGTGGCACATATACACCATGGAATACTATGCAGCCATAAAAAGGGATGAGTTCGTGTCCTTTGTAGGGACATGGATGCAGTTGGAAACCATCATTCTCAGCAAATTATTGAAAGAACAGAAAACCAAACACCACGTGTTCTCACTCATAGGTGAGAATTGAACAATGAGATCACTTGGACACAGGAAGGGGAACATCACACACCGGGGCCTATTGTGGGGGGATGGGGGATAGCATTAGGAGATATATCTAATGTAAATGATGAGTTAATGGTTGCAGCACACCAACACGGCACATGTATACATATGTAACAAACCTGCACATTGTGCACATGTACCCTAGTACTTAAAGTATAATAAAAAAGAAAAAATAAATTTTAAAAAAGAAATTGGTGTGATTGCCTGGAAACAGACTTTGATGAACTAATTGTGAGCTGCTCAAGATATTTTCCACCTTCCCTGGCCAACATATTCTACTCCCTTGGAAGCCACCCCAGTATTCATTGTTGAGGGTAGAGTGTCAGGTGGCAGGCTACAGATTTTAGTAGCATTGGAGGGAGAGGCGACATTAATTAAAAAGCAGAGGGAAGAGCCATCACCAAAATCGCCACCCATTCTAGGACAGTAGCCTTTAGGAGCAAACGCCTTAGCACCAGCCCTGGGATGGAAGTTGTGAGCAATAGTAGAGTGACTAACCATCCTGGTTTGCCCAAGACTGTCCTGGCTTTAGCATGGAAAGTCCTGCATCCCAAGAAACCACTCAGAACCTATCAAACAGGGCCAGTTGGTCCTTCCAACATATTTCTGTTGTTGCTCTTGGGTTATACAATCAGAGACTTTCAATGGAACTTGGGAGAAGTGGGGAATAAGAAGGAACCACAGGGAGCAGGTCCAGCATGTTGGGTCCAAACCAGCACAGAGGCATTTGTTGAGTAACAGATAGATGAGAGACAGAGAGCCAGGTCCTACCCTGGACATGGAGCCATCATTGCTAGTGTTTTCTGGGCACTCACCCAGTGCTGAGTGGAAGGGCTTCATGTGGATGAGTTCATTGATCCTCACAACATCCCCAGAAGGCAGATCCTATTGTTCTCCCATTCACAGAAAGGGATCTGAAGCATGAGGAGGTAAAGGAATGTGCCCAAAGTTAAAAGCTGTCAGGCAGCAGAGGCCGGGTGTGGACCGGCTGACTCCGGGGTCTGTGTGCTCCCTTCCTCATTGCGCTGCCCCACACAGGAAGAGAAACATCACCTCTTCACTCAAGAAGCGCACAACACGGGAGACAGGGTGAGGTAAGTGCGCAAATCCCTTACAGAGTAATAACACTGCCACCATGGCTGACATTCCCTGAGCAGCTGCTGTTGTCCAGGCCTCTGCTCAGCCTCTACCTAAAGTGTCTATTCTCATCCTCATTACGATGAGCGTGGTACTATTAGCATCTCCACTGTATGACAATCAGACTGCGGCTAAAAGAGGTGAAGCACTTTACCCAGCATCTCACAGGTGGTGAAGCTGGGACTCAAATCAAGAAGTCTAATCCCATGGCAGGGCAGAACTGTACCTTGCTTAGGAGCTCTGGGTGTTCCCCCGGGCAGGTTAGGTGAGGGCCAGGTGAGAGCTACTAACAGACTGCCCTAGAGATTTAACCATGTATGACTTTTTGTTCATTTGCACTAAGTGTTGTTCTCCAGTCTCAAGCCTTGGGCTGTGTTCTGCTAGCAGCCCCCGAGCTGGTGGCGGCCACCATCATTTTGCAAGCCAATGAACCAAAAACCACTCTGAGAGCTCCACAACGCAACACAGAAGGCTGAAGCCTGGGACAGACGCCGCAGCACGGTGCTGGTTTGGAAGGCAGCTTTCTGCTCACAGCCCCAGCCTACCTCTCATTTGCGGCTGTTTGCTTCCTTCTCCAGAGAAGGGTGAAGGCACATTATCTACCTACATAGAGGAACTAGGGAAGCCCTGCCAGGCCCTGACTCATCCCAGAGCTTGAAGGTATGGGTTATGATCACTGCAGAACCAAAAGGCATTATTAATATAGATGTATTCCAGAAGTGACTTGTTTAAAAATCATTCAAGAGAGCATATGCATGAGATCATGTGCTGCTGTTATGCCTGCAAAGCCCTGTTTGGTAACAACAGCTCTGGGAGCTCTGACCTCCCACCTAAGAGCCACCGGCCACAGAAAAGCTTTCTGTGAGAATCCTGCTCCTTTTCCAGCTTGTATGGAGTGGGTGTGTAGCTGAGGCTCCTGGACAGCAAGTTGCCTCTAAGAGGGGCCACTGCATCCTGTTGTAAAGGATGGACTAGGCTGGGAGGCCGGGCGTGGTGGCTCATGCCTGTAATCCCAGCACTTCGGAGGGTGAGGTGGGCAGATCATGAGGTCAGGAGATAGAGACCATCCTGGCTAACATAGTGAAACCCTGTCTCTACTAAAAATACAAAAAATTAGCCAGGCGTAGTGGTGGATGCCTATAGTCCCAGCTAGTCAGGAGGCTGAGGCAGGAGAATGGCATGAACCCAATAGGCAGAGCTTGCAGTGAGCCGAGATCGCACCACTGCACTCCAGCCTGGGCAACAGAGCAAGACTCCGTCTCAAAAAAAAAAAAAAAAAAAGAATGGACTAGACTGCGGGAATAAGCTGGTTCTTTAGAAAACAGAATGAACCCTGCTGCTTCTCCCACAACCAAAAGGAAAAGTGAACCCCAAAACAGAGCGGAACGTTACTTCTCTAAGCAAAAAACAAAGCCACCCTCCTGGGTGAGTATCAAAATATTTCAAACTGCTAAGACCACGAAGGGCCCTGACCTAGCGTGTATTGCAATGAGTTGGCGGAATCTGATAGAAAGTTAGTAATAACTGCACCAATCAGGCTGAGAACACTGAAGCTAATGTAATGATGGTGATTATTAAAAACAATAATTATTGTTTGCCACATACTGGGCACTGATGTAATTTATTTATATGTGCATTTAATATTTGTGACAGCCCTTTGAGGTATCATTATCATCTTCACTTTACAGGTGTAGAAAGTGAGGCACAGAGAAGTTAATTACTTACCCCAGATCACAGAGCTAGAAAGTGGTAGAGCTAGGATTTAAATTCAGGAGACAAGAGAAAAACTGTGTGCGTTCCAAATAGGTGAGGGAGCAGAGGGCAGCACCACAGAATTCTCAGAGAAGTCATCCTGTCCCTGAGTCTCTAGCGTGGGGGTACTTTGGGTGGAACTCGGCCTGTTGCAGAACATGGGTTTGATTTTCTCTTCTTTTGACAAAGCTGCCTTCTGGGCCATGTACGCAAGGTGCCTACAGGCCCAAAAAACTGCTCAGGAAAGAGAATTCCCCATGTTTCCAGCTGGGATCTAAAGAAAAAAAGTGTGCCATGTCTGACGCAAAAGCACCTGACATCAGGTAACCTCTAAACATGTTATGTCGCCCTCCTTCATGAACAGGATCAAAAAATTCTCTTTTATCCCCCAAATCAAAGGTTTTCTCCATCTGTACAAAGGCGTCTGAGTCTCCTGCCTGGGCTGAGTGTGATGAGTCCTCACTCTGCGGGCATCAAAAGGATTACACTTTTGTTTGTGTCTCCTGTGACCTTGTGCCTTTCACGGGCCACCTCCCAAGTCAGGCCCAAGAGCAATGCACTCCCAAGTGGACGAGGCACTTCAGACACCAGCTCACTGTTTCCTGCAGTGGTCAGCCTGATTTACATCCACTGCTCAGTAAGAGGTTCATTCGCCAGATGTGGCGGCTCATGCCTGTAATCCCAGCACTTTGGGAGGCCGAGGTGGGCAGATCACCTGAGGTCAGGAGTTCAAGACCAGCCTGGACAACACGGCGAAACCCCGTCTCTACTAAAAATATAAAAATTAGCCGGGCATGGTGGTGGGCACCTGTAATCCCAGCTACTCAAGAGGCTGAAGCAGGAGAATTGCTTGAGCCTAGGAGACAGAGATTGCAGTGAGCCGAGATTGTGCCACTGCACTCCAGCCTGACCAACAGAACAAGACTCCATCTCAAAAAAACAAAACAAAACAAAAAAGAATTCATTTGACTGAAGAAAGAACCCCAAAACCAGAAGCAGTGTTCATGACATAACTCTAAATTTGAAAACCAGGTTACAAAAGAGGATGTAAGTTATTATCGCATTGTGGGAAAAAAGAAGAGCAATCATAACAATAGCTCGCGTTTGCTGAGTGCTTACTGTGTGCCAGGCACTGGGCTACAGACCTTCACTAATCCTCAGAGAGATACAATGAGGTAGGTATGGAATGGGGTAGGTAGGAGCACACAGAGATTAAAAAGATTACATAAATCACCCACGGTGTTAGTGGAGCCAGGAATTAAACCCAGCCTAACTCATGGCCAAGATTCTCCTCGATCAAACTCTAGCCAGGCTCCTCGGAGCATTCTTCTTGACTATGTTTTACCCTCGGCCTATGAAGATCTGAACGAAACAGATCCTAAGCCCCATACTTAGGAAATCATTCCTTTACTCTGTGAGCTTCCAGAGGGCAGAGATGATGTTCTCTACCTTGGCAGTTCCTTGTGATGTCCATTCTTCCTAGGATTGAGAAAATGTAAAGAAAAACCTGTTTTCCACATCAAGCTTGTCCACCTTCTAAGCATGGCACAGCTCATCAGAGGTTGAGAATCAGGAAAAATTTGATCTCCAGATTATGCACAGACCTGGTTGCCACTGTAAAATGCAAATATGCTGCAAATTAAAAATTAATGCAATCTCCCTCAAGGATAAAATGACAATTAGTGCTCTACCCTTTATTTATTTTCTTTAAAAGCTCAGTCTTTAAGGAAGGGCATTCAAATTAACAGTGTATATAAGATTCCAAAGTGTATAAATTCAAGACATTTAAAGGACGTTTTCTTGAAATGAAAGATGAGCAAATGTATTCTTTTTTGCAGATTTAAGTTCTGTTGTTGCTCCAAAAGAATGTGTTCAGATGAATGTCAAATATGTCTTTATCAGTGATTATTCCTCCCCCAACATTTCTTAATAAAAAGAGTCTCTAACCAAGCTGCCTATAAATGCAATAGTAAATTCATATCCCAAGGTTCCAGGAACATAACACAATCATGGTTTGCAAATGCAAATTTAAAAAGACACTAGACTCAGTAAATAAAGATTTGTGAGATACTTGGAAACCATGTACTGCACAAAAGAGGTGAAATGAAATCCTTTATAGCATTTTAAGCACCTAGCTCATAACGAGATATGTAAATGTGGCAAATCAGAGAATATATAATAATGTTTTCATAGCAATAGGAAAGCTCAGTCCTGTTCATTATACATGTGGTTCAATTTGTTGTTTGAGTGCGGCACTCATGCCTGTCACCATTTTGCAGGACATCAAATGGAAGCATAAGTTGATGTTTTGTTTTGTTTTTTTCTGGTTCAATGTTTTCATCATCTGAACTGAGGAAACATCCACAGGGAAAATGTGTACACTCCAGGCAGAGCAGAAGTCTGGCATTTTCATCAAAGAGCTAGATTCCTTTTGTTTGTGTAGCCAAAAGAAAAAAAAAAAAGTATCTCTGTGTACTATGTACTATAAACTCATTGGAGTGCAAAACCCAGAAGATCATGCTTTGTCTTCTTTGAAAGGATTTTGTTATGCTTTGCAATATGTATGTGTGGGTGAGCATGGTTTCAGAAAGCAAAATATCCCAACAGGACCAAACTAGGCCAATTGCTTAGAGAACTATGTAAATGCATGTAAGATTCAACTTTCTACATTATTCTCCTTAGATCCATCATTACTACCTCAAGGACAGTGGTGATTTCTTCGAAATACACTTACCCTGAATACTTCAGTGTATGTATGCCCAAACAAATAAAATTCTCACGTCAAGGGTTTCATTTGCCATTTCTCTCATGTCTTTCAGGAAAAGTCCTAACAAGTAGATTCTATCAGACCTTCAAAAACAGCTAACTCAACTTGGATGGATGATTCAGAGAAATCCAAGTTGAAAGTAAAATTCTTATTTGTGTAATTATTTTCATAGCAGAATAACTTGACTGAAAAATTACCCCAGGGTGTCTTTTCTCAGCAGTGGGCTCAAGAAGAAAGCCTGATTAGTGTTACGTCCTCCCCTCACAAGGTGGTGAGAGGTTTTCTTTTCCCCAGGGCAGAGCACAGAGACTTTGGATTTAGTCCACCGTGTGTTAAATTTGACATCTCAAAACATGTAGAACTAGATCATCTGAAAAGGGAGCAATTGAAGGAGCAGGTGACAAAGAATAGAGGGGTGGTCAGTCCCAGGAGGGTCGGGGACAGATGCCTTATCACACACAGCCCTTCCCAAATGGCACCATTTCCAATGGGGAGCCTACACGGCATTCTGTCTTGGGCATGATGCACTCTGGCCTTGTGGACTTCAATCAAGACACTATTGATGGGAGGAATAAGTTCAATAGATCTATTGTACATCATGGTGACTACAGTTAACAACAGTACATTGAATATTTGAAAATTGCTAACAGAGTAGATTTTAAGTATTCTCAGCACCAAAAGTGAAAGTATGTAAGGCAATGCGTAAGTTAAATGGCTTGATTTAGGCATTCCACAATGTTTATACATATCAGGGCATCACGTTGTTCACCATAAACATTTACAATTTTACCTGTCAATTTAAATAAATATATAAGACACTGTTGGCCAAGCATATGAGAAGGAGATCTGGGCTAGCTTAACCAGACTGTGACTGCCAGGGAACTTTTGGTGACAATTAGGATTCTTCTAATGTTAGAAACTGTCGGCGGGCGGAGCAAGATGGCTGAATAGGAACAGCTCCAGTCTCCAGCTCCCAGCGCGAGCAACACAGAAGACAGGTGATTTCTGCATTTTCAACTGAGGTACTGGGTTCATCTCACTAGGGAGTGCCAAACAATCAGTACTGGTCAGCTGCTGCAGCCCGACCAGCGAGAGCTGAAGCAGGGCGAGGCATCGCCTCACCTGGGAAGTGCAAGGGGGAAGGGAATCCCTTTTCCTAGCCAGGGGAACTGAGACACACAACACCTGGAAAATCGGGTAACTCCCACCCCAATACTGCGCTTTAAGCAAACGGGCACGCCAGGAGATCATATCCCACACCTGGCCGGGATGGTCCCACGCCCACAGAGCCTCCCTCATTGCTAGCACAGCAGTCTGTGATCTACCCACAAGGCAGCAGCGAGGCTGGGGGAGGGGCGCCTGCCATTGCTGAGGCTTAAGTAGGTAAACACAGCCCTGGGAAGATCAAACTGGGTGGAGCTCACAGCAGCTCAAGGAGGCCTGCCAGTCTCTGTACACTCCACCTCTGGGGACAGGGCACAGCTAAACAACAACAACAACAACAACAACAACAAAGCAGCAGAAACCTCTGCAGACGCAAACGACTCTGTCTGACAGCTTTGAAGAGAGCAGTGGATCTCCCAACACGGAGGTTGAGATCTGAGAACGGACAGACTGCCTGTTCAAGTGGGTCCCTGACCCCTGAGTAGCCTAACTGGGAGACATCCTCCACTAGGGGCAGACCGATACCCCACACCTCACACGGTGGAATACACCCCTGAGAGGAAGCTTCCAAAGCAAGAATCAGACAGGTACACTCGCTGTTCAGCCGTATTCTATCTTCTGAAGCCTCTGCTGCTGACACCCAGACAAACAGGGTCTGGAGTGGACCTCAAGCAATCTCCAACAGACCTACAGCTGAGGGTCCTGACTGTTAGAAGGAAAACTAACAAACAGGAAGGACATCCACACCAAAACCCCATCAGTACGTCACCATCATCAAAGACCAGAGGCAGATAAAACCACAAAGATGGGGAAAAAGCAAGGCAGAAAAGCTGGAAATTCAAAAAATAAGAGCGCATCTCCCCCCTCCAAAGGAACGCAGCTCATCACCAGCAACGGATCAAAGCTGGACAGAGAATGACTTTGACGAGATGAGAGAAGAAGGCTTCAGTCCATCAGACTTCTCAGAGCTAAAGGAGGAATTATGTACCCAGCACAAAGAAACTAAAAATCTTGAAAAAAGAGTGGAAGAATTGATAACCAGAATAATTAATGCAGAGAAAGCCATAAACGAACGGACAGAGATGAAAACCATGACACGAGAAATACGTGACAAATGCACAAGCTTCAGTAACCGACTCGATCAACTGGAAGAAAGAGTATCAGCGATTGAGGATCAAATGAATGAAATGAAGCGAGAAGAGAAATCTAAAGAAAAAAGAAGAAAAAGAAATGAACAAAGCCTGCAAGAAGTATGGGAATATGTAAAAAGACCAAATCTACGTCTGATTGGGGTGCCTGAAAGTGAGGGGGAAAATGGAACCAAGTTGGAAAACACTCTTCAGGATATCATCCAGGAGAACTTCCCCAACCTAGTAGGGCAGGCCAACATTCAAATCCAGGAAATACAGAGAACGCCACAAAGATACTCCTCGAGAAGAGCAACTCCAAGACACATAATTGCCAGATTCACCAAAGTTGAAATGAAGGAAAAAATGTTAAGGGCAGCCAGAGAGAAAAGTCGGTTTACCCACAAAGGGAAGCCCATCAGACTCACAGCAGATCTCTCAGCAGAAACTGTACAAGCCAGAAGAGAGTAGGGGCCAATATTCAACATTCTTAAAGAAAAGAATTTTAAACCCAGAATTCCATATCCAGCCAAACTAAGTTTCATAAGTGAAGGAGAAATAAAATCCTTTACAGATAAGCAAATGCTTAGAGATTTTGTCACCACCAGGCCTGCCTTACAAGAGACCCTGATGGAAGCACTAAACATGGAAAGGAACAACCAGTACCAGCCATTGCAAAAACATGCCAAAATGTAAAGACCATCGAGGCTAGGAAGAAACTGCATCAACTAACGAGCAAAATAACCAGTTAATATCATAATGGCAGGATCAAGCTCACACATAACAATATTAACCTTAAATGTAAATGGACTAAATGCTCCAATTAAAAGACACAGACTGGCAAACTGGATAAAGAGTCAAGACCCATCAGTCTGCTGTATTCAGGAGACCCATCTCACATGCAGAGACATACACAGGCACAAAATAAAGGGATGGAGGAAGATCTACCAAGCAAATGGACCAAAAAAAAGCAGGTGTTGCAATACTAGTCTCTGATAAAACAGACTTTAAACCATCAAAGATCAAAAGAGACAAGAAGGCCATTACATAATGATAAAGGGATCAATTCAACAGGAAGAACTAACTATCCTAAATATATATGCACCCAATACAGGAGCACCCAGATTTATAAAACAAGTCCTTAGAGACTTACAAAGAGACTTAGACTCCCATACAATAATAATGGGAGACTTCAACACCCCACTGTCAACATTAGACAGATCAACGAGACAGAAAGTTAACAAGGATGTCCAGGAATTGAACTCATCTCTGCAGCAAGCAGAACTAATAGACATCTACAGAACTCTCCACCCCAAATCAATAGAATATACATTCTTCTCAGCACCACATCGCACTTATTCCAAAATTGACCACATAATTAGAAGTAAAGTACTCCTCAGCAAATGTACAAGAAGAGAAATTATAACAAACTGTCTCTCAGACCACCGTGGAATCAAACTAGAATTCAGGACTAAGAAACTCAATCAAAACCACTCAACTACATGGAAACTGAATAACCTGCTCCTGAATGACTACTGGGTACATAACAAAATGAAGGCAGAAATAAAGATGTTCTTTGAAACCAATGAGAACAAAGATACAACATACCAGAATCTCTGGGACACATTTAAAGCAGTGTGTAGAGGGAAATTTATAGCACTAAATGCCCACAAGAGAAAGCAGGAAAGATCTAAAATTGACACTCTAACATCACAATTAAAAGAACTAGAGAATCAAGAGCAAACACATTCAAAAGCTAGCAGAAGGCAAGAAATAACTAAGTTCAGAGCAGAACTGAAGGAGATAGAGACACAAAAAACCCTCCAAAAAAATCAATGAATCCAGGAGTTGGTTTTTTGAAAAGATCAACAAAATTGATAGACTGCTAGCAAGACTAATAAAGAAGAAAAGAGAGAAGAATCAAATAGACACAATAAAAAGTGATAAAGGGGATATCACCACCAACCCCACAGAAATGCAAACTACCATCAGAGAATACTATAAACACCTCTACACAAATAAACTAGAAAACCGAGAAAAAATGGATAATTTCCTGGACACTTACACTCTCCCAAGACTAAACCAGGAAGAAGCTGAATTCCTGAATAGACCAATAGCAAGCTCTGAAATTGAAGCAGTAATTAATAGCCTACCAACCAAAAAAAGTCCAGGACCAGATGGATTCACAGCTGAATTCTACCAGAGGTACAAGGAGGACCTGGTACCATTCCTTCTGAAACTTTTCCAATCAATAGAAAAAGAGGGAATCCTCCCTAACTCATTTTATGAGGCCAACATCATCCTGATGCCAAAGCCTGGCAGAGACACAACAAAAAAAGAGAATTTTAGAACGATATCCCTGATGAACATTGATGCAAAAATCCTCAATAAAATACTGGCAAACCAGATCCAGCAGCATATCAAAAACCTTATCCACCATGATCAAGTGGGCTTCATCCCTGGGATGTAAGGCTGGTTCAACATATGCAAATCAGTAAACGTAATCCAGCATATAAACAGAACCAAAGACAAAAACCACATGATTATCTCAATAGATGCAGAAAAGGCCTTTGACAAAATTCAACAGCCTTCATGCTAAAAACTCTCAATAAATTCGGTATTGATGGAACATATCTCAAAATAATAAGAGCTATTTATGACAAACCCACAGCCAATATCATACTGAATGGGCAAAAACTGGAAAAATTCCCTTTGAAAACTGGCACAAGACAGGGATGCCCTCTCTCACCACTCCTATTCAACATGGTGTTGGAAGTTCTGGCTAGGGCAATCAGGTAAGAGAAAGAAATCAAGGGTATTCAGTTAGGAAAAGAGGAAGTCAAATTGTCCCTCTTTGCAGATGACGTGATTGTATATTTAGAAAACCCCATTGTCTCAGTCCAAAATCTCCTTAAGCTGATAAGCAACTTCAGCAAAGTCTCAGGATACAAAATTAATGTGCAAAAATCACAAGCATTCTTATACACCAGTAACAGACAAACAGAGAGCCAAATCATGAATGAACTTCCATTCACAATTGCTTCAAAGAGAATAAAATACCTAGGAATCCAACTTACAAGGGATGTAAAGGACCTCTTCAAGGAGAACTACAAACCACTGCTCAGTGAAATAAAAGAGGACACTAACAAATGGAAGAACATACCATGCTCATGGATAGGAAGAATCAATATTGTGAAAATGGCCATACTGCCCAAGGTAATTTATAGATTCAATGCCATCCCCATCAAGCTACCAATGAGTTTCTTCACAGAATTGGAAAAAACTACTTTAAAGTTCACATGGAGCCAAAAAAGAGCCCACATTGCCAAGACAGTCCTAAGCCAAAAGAACAAAGCTGGAGGCGTCACGCTACCTGACTTCAAACTATACTACAAGGCTACAATAACTAAAACAGCATGGTACTGGTACCAAAACAGAGATATAGATCAATGGAACAGAACAGAGTCCTCAGAAATAATACCACACATCTACAACCATCTGATCTTTGACAAACCTGACAAAAACAAGAAATGGGGAAAGGATTCCCTATTTAATAAATGGTGCTAGGAAAACTGGCTAGCCACAAGTAGAAAGCTGAAACTGGGTCCTTTCCTTACTCCTTATACGAAAATTAATTCAAGATGGATTAGAGACTTAAATGTTAGACCTAATACCATAAAAACCCTAGAAGAAAACCTGGACAATACCATTCAGGACATAGGCATGGGCAAGGACTTCATGTCTAAAACACCAAAAGCAATGGCAACAAAAGCCAAAATTGACAAATGGCATCTAATTAAACTAAAGAGCTTCTGCACAGCAAAAGAAACTACTATCAGAGTGAACAGGCAACCTACAGAATGGGAGAAAATTTTTGCAATCTACTCATCAGACAAAGGGCTAATATCCAGAAACCACAAAGAACTCAAACAAATTTACAAGAAAAAACAAACAACCCCATCAAAAAGTGGGCAAAGGATATGAACAGACATTTCGCAAAAGAAGACATTCATACAGCCAACAGACACATGAAAAAATGCTCATGATCACTGGCCATCAGAGAAATGCAAATCAAAACCACAATGAGATACCATCTCACACCAGTTAGAATGGCGATCATTAAAAAGTCAGGAAACAACAGGTGCTGGAGAGGATGTGGAGAAATAGGAACACTTTTACACTGTTGGTGGGATTGTAAACTAGTTCAACCATTATGGAAAACAGTATGGCGATTCCTCAAGGATCTAGAACTAGAAGTACCATATGACCCAGCCATCCCATTACTGGGTATATACCCAAAGGATTATAAATCATGCTGCTATAAAGACACGTGCACACGTATGTTTATTGCGGCACTATTCACAATAGCAAAGACTTGGAATCAACCCAAATGTCCATCAGTGACAGATTGGATTAAGAAAATGTGGCACATATACACCATGGAATACTATGCAGCCATAAAAAGGGATGAGTTTGTATCCTTTGTAGGGACATGGATGCAGCTGGGAACCATCATTCTCGGCAAACTATCGCAAGAACAGAAAACCAAACACCGCATGTTCTCACTCATAGGTGGGAACTGAACAATGAGATCAGTTGGACTCAGGAAGGGGAACATCACACACCGGGGCCTATCACGGGGAGGGGGTAAGGGGGAGGGATTGCATTGGGAGTTATACCTGATGTAAATGACGAGTTGATGGGTGCTGATGAGTTGATGGGTGCAGCACACCAACATGGCACAAGTATACATATGTAACAAACCTGCATGTTATGCACATGTACCCTAGAACTTAAAGTATAGTAGTAGTAATAATAATAATAATAATAATAATAAAAAGAAAATGTCAACGGGATCCTCTGTGAACTGGAGAAGGAAGGACTACCAGCTCAAATTATCAAGCTTAAGCTTTTAATATTTTATTCCTACCAGGGCTACAGCTCTTGCTACATCACTCCTAACCAATGAGATATCTTAAATACCACCAATATCACCTATCAAAACACTATTTCTAACATCTTGCTTATTACTTAACCAACTTCAACGTGTTGGTTCAGATTAACTTGTTTGCACTTACATCACACTCCTCCAACTGAAGTTATTTCCAAGTGAGCTACCATAAATCAATATAGCTTTGTCCCCAAACCAAGCCTTCCCTTCTAATGTGTCACTATTGACTGTGAGGATTCAAACCCCAGGGTTCTACATAGACTTTCTCCAAGATATCGGTCTCTGTGATATCTCCAAGGTGAGACAAGACTCTACTTGAGTAGAGTAGCTACACAAGAGTTCTGTAAAACACTGAAGCTAAAATAAAATCTGTATTTAAAAGTACTCAGGGCAAATTGTATACTAAACCACAAATCAAAAGCTGACAGCTGCAGCTGCCAGTTTCATGAAGGAATCTGTCCTCTTTGGCAAATGTCCAGCCTGGAAGGGGGCTCCAAGATCTCGTGGGGGTGATGCTATTCCTCATAAATGAAAAAACTGAGGTGCAGGCAGGTTAGTAAGTTTCAACGGGTACAGCCAGGATGATAACTGATGACTTTTGACATCCAATCTCATCACTTTCAACTAGCCCACCTTCTTCATACTATGTGAATTCCTTGGGATGTGTTTCTTCTGGAAAATGGGAGGGAGGAAAAGGCTAAGAGAAAGAGATTTTAGGCATCTGAAGTGGCAAATGTAATGGCATGGTAAAAAACTGACTGAACAGCCTATGGCAGAGTGGAGGTCTTGAAAGCCCTTGCCACATGACATCTAATACTAAATAAAATATAAATAAATCATAGATAGGTATATGATTGACTGACAGATAACTGTAATTGAGAATCTGAAGCTACAAGAAGGTGAAAGAATTTTGCCAAAACCTGGAATATAAGTCTAACAATGTAAGCAAGCGTGAAAATCACTGGGTATCTGTGGGCATATACAGTTCCTGAAGGTCGTAGCACTGAGGCATGGAGGACTGCAAACAAAGTCTTGGGCATGTGCAGAGATCTAGAAATGGGTATACTTTAAGGGAAAGGATGAACTAGGAAGAAAAGTAGGGAGGGGGACCAATAGAAGCTGCAAAAAAATAGTATGTGTCTCTACCTTCATTCTAGAAGCTGGGAATAAAGGAAGGTTTTCCTGGCAATTTGTATCTACTGAGTAGCCTTTAAGTGGATTTAAGGCTCAGATCTACATTACTTCTGTGGTCCTTTAAAAACTCTAAGAATTGTTGTTTCAAGTAACCCCTAGTCGATGGTATCCCCAGACACCTAATAAAAGCAAATTCAAATCATCCCTGTAGAAGCACACTGACAACACAGGACTCTAGGAATTCCAAGAGAAACTTCCATCACAGAGACACACACACACAATCACAAAGCACACAAACCACCATGAACTTGAATCAGCAAAAATAACACATAACAAAACTAGGCCTGCAAACATTTGACATATTTTAATATTTCAAATACTAAAATAACCAGATACAGAATTCAAGATAAGCATTATAATTTGTTTAAAGAAAGAAAAACAAACAAAAAAAAACTGGAAAAGAGCAACAAATTATCAAGATTTGAAATAAAACCAAACAAAACTTTCTGACATGAAATATAAAATAATTGAAATGTAAAACTCAATGGAAAAGGTTTTTGGTGAGGGACAAATAGGCACAGGGAGTGTGTGTGTGTGTGTGTGTGTGTGTATACAACTTTTTTTCATTTTTACATTCAGAACCATTTATTGGTTTCTATTTTTTGTACAAATATATGGGGTATATGAGAAAGTTTGTTACATGTATACAATGTGTAGTGATCAAGTCAGGGTATTTAGGGTGTCTGTCACCCGAGTACCAAATATTTTTGTTAAGTATAGTCACCCTACTCTACTATCAAGCATTGAATTTATTCCTTTTATTTTACCATATGTTTATACCCTACAACCCAGTTCTCTTCATCCTCCCCTCTCCCCAGCACCCACCCTTCCTAGTCTGATATCTTTCCACTCTCTGCCTGCATGTGATCACATTTTTTAGCTCCCCCATGTAACTAGGAACATGTGAGATTTATCTTTTTGTGCTTAGCTTATTTCACTTAACATAGTGACCTCAAGTTCCATCCATGTTGCTGCAAATGACAGGATTTCATTCTTTTTTGTGGCTGGATAGTATTCTATTATGTATTTATACCACAGTTTATTTTTATTTCTTTTCTTTTTTTTTTTTTTTTTTACTTTAAGTTCTGGGATACATGTGCAGAACTTGCATGTTTGTTACATAGGTATACGTGTGCTGCACCTATCAACTCATCATCTAGGTTTTAAGCCCCGCATGCATTAGCTATTTGGCCTAATGCTCTTCCTTTCCCCACCCCACCCCGCTACTGGCTCCAGTGTGTTGTTCTCCTCCCTGTGTCCATGTGTTCTCATTATTCAACTCCCACATATGAGTCAGAACATGTGGTGTTTGGTTTTCTGTTCCTGCCATAGTTTGCTGAGGATGACGGCTTCCAGCTTCATCCATGTCCCTATGAAGGACATGATCTCATTCTTTTCATGGCTGCATAGCATTCCATGGTATATATGTACCACATTTTCTTTATCCAGTCTATCATCGATGGGAATATGGGTTGGTTCCATGTTTTTGCTATTATAAATAGTGCTGCATTAAACATATGTGTGCATGTGTCCTCATAGTAGAATGATTTTTATTTCTTTGGGTGTGTACCTAGTAATGGGGTTGCTGGGTCAAATGGTATTTCTGGTTTTAGATCCTTGAGGAATCACCACACTGTCTTCCACAATGGTTGAACTAATTTACATTCCCATCAACAGTGTAAAAGTGTTCCCATTTTCCCACAGCCTCTCCAGCATCTGTTGTTTCTTGACTTTTTTTTTTTTTTTTTTTTTTTTTTTGAGACGGAGTCTCGCTCTGTCGCCCGGGCTGGAGTGCAGTGGCCGGATCTCAGCTCACTGCAAGCTCCGCCTCCCGGGTTCACGCCATTCTCCGGCCTCAGCCTCCCGAGTAGCTGGGACTACAGACGCCCGCCACCTCGCCCGGCTAGTTTTTTGTATTTCTTAATAGAGACGGGGTTTCACCATGTTAGCCAGGATGGTCTCGATCTCCTGACCTCGTGATCCGCCCGTCTCGGCCTCCCAAAGTGCTGGGATTACAGGCTTGAGCCACCGCGCCCGGCCGTTTCTTGACTTTTTATTAATCACCATTCTGACTGGTGTGAGATGGTATCTCATTGTGGTTTTGATTTGCATTTCTCTAATGATCAGTGATGTTTAGCTTTTTTTCATATATCTGTTGGCTGCCTAAATGTCTTCTTTTGAGAAGTGTCTGTTCATGTCCTTTGCCCATTTTTTGATAGTGTTGTTTTTTTCTTGTAAACATGTTTAAGTTCCTGGTAGATTCTGGATAGTAGACCTTCATCAGATGGGTAGATTGCAAAAATTTTCTCCCATTCTGTAGGTTGCCTGTTCACTCTGATAATAGTTTCTTTTGCTGTGCAGAAGCTCTTTAGTTTAGTTAGATCCCATTTGTCAATTTTGGCTTTTACTGCAATTGCTTTTGGTGTTTTCATTATGAAGTCTTTGCCCATGCCTATGTCCTGAATGGTATTGCCAAGTTTTCTTCTAGGGTTTTTGTGGTTTTGTATTTTACATCTAAGTCTTTAATCCATCTTGAGTTGTTTTTTGTATGAGATGTGAGAAAGGGGTCCAGTTTCAGTTTTCCGCATATGGCTAGCCAGTTTTCCCAGCACCATTTATTAATAGGGAATCCTTTCTTCATTGATCGTTTTTCTCAAGTTTGTCAAAGATCACATGGTTGTAAATCTGTGGTGTTATTTCTGAGGTCTCTCTTCTGTTCCATTGGTCTTATGTGCATTTTGGTACCAGTACCATGCTTTTTTGGTTACTGTAGCCTTGTAGTATAGTTCGAAGTCAGGTAGCATAATCCCTCCAGCTTTGTTCTTTTTGCTTAGGATTGTCTTGGCTACATGGGCTCTTTTTTGGTTCCATATGAAATTTAAAGTCTTTTTTTCTAATTCTGTGAGGAATATCAATGATAGTTTGATGGGAATAGCATGGAATCTATAAATTACTTTGGCAGTATGGGCATTTTCATGATATTGATTCTTCCTATCCATAAAGATGGAATTTTTTTTCCATTTGTTTGTGTCTTCTCTTATTTCCTTGAGAAGTGGTTTATAGTTCTCTCTGAAGAGGTCCTTCACACCCCTTTTTAGCTGTATTTCTAGATATATTATTCTCTTTGTAGAAATTGTGAATGGGAGTTCATTCATGATTTGGCTCTCTGTTTGTCTACTGTTGATGTATAGGAATGCTTGTGATTTTTGCACATTGATTTTGTATCATGAGACTTTGCTGAAGTTGCTTATCAGCTTAAGGAGTTTTTGGACTGAGATGATGGAGTTTTCTAAATATAGAATCATGTCATCTGTAAATAAGAGACCATTTGACTTCCTCTTTTCCCATTGAAATATGCTTTATTTCTTTCTCTTGCCTGATTGCCCTTGCCAGAACTTCCAGGAGGAGTGGTAAGGAGTGGTAGGAGGAATAGGAGTGGTAAGAGAGAGCATCCTTGTCTTGTGCCAGTTTTCAAAGGGAATGCTTCCAGCTTTTGCCCATTCAGTATATGCCACATTTTCTTTATATATTGATTCATTAATAAATACTTAGGTTGATTATGCATCTTTGCTATTGTGATTAGTGCTGCAATAAACACGTGAGTGCAGGTAGGTCTTCCTTTGATATATTGATTTCTTTTCCTTTCGGTAGCTAACCAATAGTAGGATTGCTAGATCAAATGGCTATTCTATTTTTAGGTGTTTTTTTTTTTTTTTAATCTTCATATTGTTTTCTATAGTGGCTGTACTAGCTTAC
The DNA here is from genome assembly GCF_003255815.1 of Theropithecus gelada. Lineage (NCBI taxonomy): Eukaryota > Metazoa > Chordata > Mammalia > Primates > Cercopithecidae > Theropithecus > Theropithecus gelada. Next base: position 68,155,586 of record NC_037673.1, read on the forward strand.
ATTCCCACCAACGGTGTAGAAGAGTTCCCTCATCTCTTCATCCTCACCAACATCTATTCTTTTTTGTCTTTTTTAATAATAACCATTCTGACTGGCAGAAGGTGATATCTCATTGTGGTTTTGATTTGAATTTCTCTTTTTAATTTTATCTTGAGAGGAACTCTCACTCTGTCACCCAGGTTGGAGTGCAGTGGCATGATCTCGGCTCACTGCAGCCTCCGCCTCCTGGGTTCAAGCAATTCTCCTGCCTCTGCCTCCCGAGTAGCTGGGATTACAGGCGTGCACCACCCCGCCCAGCTAATTTTTGTATTTTAGTAGAGACGGGTTTCACCATGTTGGCCAGGCTGGTCTTGAACTCCTTGAACACCTCAAGTGATCTGCCCATCTCAGTCTCCCAAAGTGCTGGGGTTACAGGTGTGAGCCACCATGTCTGGCCTGCATTTCTTTAATTAGAGATGTTGAGCATGTTTTCATAGAACTGTTGGCCATTTGAACATCTCCTTTTGAGATATGTCTATTCATGTCCTTTGCCCACTTCTTAATGGGATTTTTTTCCCTGTTGAATTGTTTGAGTTCCTTGCATATTCTGGATACTGGTACCCTGTCAGATGAATAATTTGTGAATATTTTTTCCCATTCAACAGGTTGCCTCTTCACTCTGTTGATTGTTTCCTTTGCCATTTGTCTATTTTTGTTTTTGTTGACTGTGTTTTTGAGGTCTTAGTTATAAATTCTTTGTCCAAACCAACGTCCAGGAGAGTTTTCCCTATGTTTTCTTCTATCATTTTTATAGTTTGAGGTCTAACGTTTAAGTCTTTAATCCACTTTGAGTTGATTTTTTGATATAGTGAGAGATAGGGATCTGGTTTCAGTCTTCTCTACATGGCTATGCAGTTTTCCCAGCACTATTTGTTGAAGAGGGTATCCTTTCACCAATTTAACCTCTTGTTGGCTTTGACAAAGATCAGTTGGCTTTAAATATATGGGTTTATTCCTGGGTTCTTTATTCTGTTTCATGAACCTATGTGTCTATTTTATATCAATACTATGCTGTTTTGGTTAGCATAGCCTTGCAATATATTTTGAAAACAGATAATGTGATGACTCCAGCTTTGTTCATTTTCCTCAGGATTGCTTTTGTTATTGGAGTTCCTTTTGGCTTCCATATGGATTTTAGGATTGTTTTTTCTAATTATGTGAAAAATGATCTTGGTATTTTTATAGGGATTGCACTGAATATATGGATTGCTATGGTTAATATAGTCATTTTAACAAAATTAATTCTTCCAATTCATTATCATGGAATGTTTTCTATTTGTTTGTGTCACCTTCTATCTCTTTAATCAATGTTTTGTAGTTTTCCTTGCAGATATCTTTCATCTCCTTAGTTAGATTGATTCCTAGGTATTTTTTGGTAGCTGCTGTAAATGAGATTGGCGTCTTGATTTTTTTCCAAGCTGCATGATTATTGGTATATAGAAATGCTACCAATTTTTGTATATTGATTTTGTATCCTGTAACTTTACTGAATTTATTTATCAAATCTAAGAGTTTATTGATGCAGTCTTTGGGTTTTTCTAGATATAAGATCATATTATCAGCAAAGAGGGACAATTAGACTGCCTGTTTTCCAAGTTGGATGCCGTTTATTTCTTTCTTTTGCCTGATTGTTCTGGCTAGGCGTGGTGAAAGTGAGCATCCTGGTCTTGTTCCAATCCTTAGGAAAAAAAAAGGCTTTTAAGTTTTTCCCATTCTGTATGTTGTTAGCTGTGGGTCTGTCACATATATCTTTATTATTTTGAGGTACGTTCCTTCTCTGCCTCGTTTTGTGAGAGTTTTTATGAAGAAAGGATGTTGAATTTTATCAAATGCTTTTTCTGCATCTATTGAGATAACCACAGGGTTTTTGTCCTTTGTTCTCTTGATGTGATATGCATGTTTTTTGATTTGCAGGCATTAAACATCCTTGCATTCTGATATAAATTCCACTTCTTTGTGGTTTATTATCCTTTTGATATGCTATCAGATTTGGTTTGCTAGTATTTTTGTTGAGAATTTTTGTGTCTATGTTCATCAGGTAAATGGGCTTGTTGTTTTGTTTTGTTTGTTTTTGCTTGTGCTCTTGTCTGGTTTTGATATTAAGGTGATGTTTGCCTTGTAGAATGAGTTAGGGTAAATTCCCCCCTCTTCTATTTTTTGGAATAGTTTCAGGAGGATTAGTATTATTTCTTCTTTGTGTGTTTGGTAGGCTTTGGCTGTGAATCCATCTGGTCCTGGGCTTTTCTTTTTTGGGAAACTTTTTATTACTAATTGAATCTCGTATTTACTATCAGTCTGTTCAGGTCGTCTATTTCTTCCTGATTCAATCTTGGGAAGTTGCTTGTTTCCAGAAATTTATCCACTTATTCTAGATTTTCCACTTTGTCAGCATGAAGTTGTTCATAATAGTCTCTGATAACTTTTGTATTTCTGTTGTATCAGTTATAATGTCTTCTTTTTCATTTTTTAATTTTGTTTACTTGGCTCTTTTTCTTATCTTGGTCAGCTTAGCTGGAAGTTTATCAGTTTTGTTTATCTTTTCAAATAACCAACTTTTCATTTCATTGATCCTTTGTAGTGTTTTGTTAGTCTATTTCATTTAGCTCTGCTCTGATCTTTATTATCCCTTTTCTTCTGCTAATTTGGGGTGTGATTTGTTCTTGTTTTCCTACTTCCTTGAGGTACATTGTTAGATTGTTCATTTGTAATCTTTCCACTCTTTTAATGTAGGCATTTGTTGCTATAAACTTCCCCCTTAGCATTGCTTTTGTTGTATCCCACAGGTTCTGGTAAATTGTATTTCCATTTTCATTTGTTTCAAGAAATGCTTTTATTTCCATCTTGATTGCTGCATTGATCCAATGGTCATTAGAAACATGTTTAATTTTCATGTAATTCTATGGTTTCCAAAGTTCCTCTTGGTATTGACTTCTATTTTTACTCCATCATGGTCTAAGAGAATACATGATCTGACTTCAATTTTTTAAAAAAATTTTAGATTTATTTTGCAGCTTAACATGTAGTCTAACCTGGAGAATGCTCTATATGTTGATTAAAAAACTGTATATTCTGCAGTTGTTGGAGAGAATGTTCTGTAAATGTTAGGTTTATTTGGTCTAAAGTGCAGTTCAAATCCAATGTTTTTTAATCTAGATTTTCTGTCTAGATGATCTGTCTGATGCTGAGAGTGGGGTGTTGAAGTCCCCCAGTATTATTGTATTACAGTCTGTCTCTCTCTTTAGATCTAGTAATATTTGCTTTATGAATCTGGGTGCTCTAGTGTTGAGCACATATATATTTAGAATTGTTAAATACTCTTGCTGGATTGATGCCTTTATTATTATGTAATGACTTTCTTTGTCTTTGTTTTTTTACTGTTGTTGATTTAAAGTGTGTTTTATCGGATATACATGTAGCTACTCCTGCTTACTTTTTTTTTTAGAACAAGTGTGAAAGTCCATTAAAAAACTTTACAGTAGGAAAGAAAGGAAGGTACGCTTGGAAGAGACCCAAGTGGGTAACCTCAAGATTAAATGCGCCATTCATTTTTTTATTTTTTTATTTTTTCAGATTGGGATTTAATTTATTGATTTTTTATTACACTTTATGTTCTAGGGTACATGTGCACAACATGCAGGTTTGTTACATATGTATACATGTGCCATGTTGGTGTGCTGCACCCATTAACTCATCATTTACATTAGGTATATCTCCTAATGCTGTCCCTCCCCCCTCCCCCCACCCACAACAGGCCCCGGTGTGTGATGTTCCCCTTCCTGTGTCCGAGAGATCTCATTGTTCAATTCCCACCTATGAGTGAGAACATGTGGTGTTTGGTTTTCTGTTCTTGTGATAGTTTGCTGAGAATGATGGTTTCCAACTGCATCAGTGTCCCTACAAAGGACATGAACTCATCCTTTTTTATGGCTGCATAGTATTCCATGGTGTATATGTGCCACATTTTCTTAATCCAGTCTGTCATTGATGGACATTTGGGTTGATTCCAAGTCTTTGCTATTGTGAATAGTGCTGCAATAAACATACATGTGTGTGTGTGTTTATAGCAGCATGATTTATAATCCTTTGGGTGTATACCCAGTAATGGGATGGCTGGGTCAAATGGTATTTCTAGTTCTAGATCCTTGAGGAATCACCCAGACTGTCTTCCACAATGGTTGAACTAGTTTACAGTCCCACCAACAGTGTAAAAGTGTTCCTATTTCTCCACATCCTCTCCAGCAACTGTTGTTTCCTGACTTTTTAATGATTGCGATTCTAACTGATGTGAGATGGTATCTCATTGTGGTTTTAATTTGCATTTCTCTGATGGCTAGTGATGATGAGCATTTTTTCATGTGTCTGTTGGTTGTATAAATGTCTTCTTTTAGGAAATGTCTGTTCATATCCTTTGCCCACTTTTTGATGGGGTTGTTTGTTTTTTTCTTGTAAATTTGTTTGAGTTATTTGTAGGTTCTGGAGATTAGCCCTTTGTCAGATGAGTAGATTGCAAAAATTTTCTCCCATTCTGTAGGTTGCCTGTTCACTCTGATGGTAGTTTCTTTTGCTGTGCAGAAGCTCTTTAGTTTAATTAGATGCCATTTGTCAATTTTGGCTTTTGTTGCCATTGCTTTTGGTGTTTTAGACATGAAGACCTTGCCCATGCGTACGTTCTGAATGGTATTTCCTAGGTTTTCTTCTAGGATTTTTATGGTTTTAGGTCTAACATTTAAGTCTCTAATCCATCTTGAATTAATTTTTGTATAAGGTGTAAGGAAGGGATCCAGTTTCAGCTTTCTATGATATTGATTCTTCCTGTCCATGAGCATGGTATGTTCTTCCATTTGTTTATATCCTCTTTCATTTCATTGAGCAGTGGTTTGTAGTTTTCCTTGAAGAGGTCCTTCATATTCCTTGTAAGTTGGATTCCTAGGTATTTTATTCTCTTTGAAGCTATTGTGAATGGAAGTTCATTCATGATTTGGCTCTCTGTTTGTCTGTTACTGGTGTATAAGAATGCTTGTGATTTTTGCACATTGATTTTGTATCCTGAGACTTTGCTGAAGTTGTTTATCAACTTAAGGAGATTTTGGACTGAGATGATGGGTTTTCTAAATATACAATCATGTCATCTGCAAACAGCAACAATTTGACTTCTTCTTTTCCTAACTGAATACACTTGATTTCTTTCTCTTGCCTGATTTCCCTGGCCAGAACTTCCACCACTATGTTGAATAGGAGTGGTGAGAGAGGGCATCCCTGTCTTGTGCCAGTTTTTAAGGGGAATGCTTCCAGTTTTTGCCCATTCAGTATGATATTGGCTGTGAGTTTGTCATAAATAGCTCTTATGATTTTGAGATACGTTCCATCAATACTGAATTTATTGAGAGTTTTTAGCATGAAGGGCTGTTGAATTTTATCAAAGGCCTTTTCTGCATCTATTGAGATAATCATGTGGTTTTTGTCTGGTTCTGTTTATATGCTGGATTATGTTTATTGATTTGTGTATGTTGAACCAGCCTTGCATCCCAGGGATGAAGCCCATTTGATTATGGTGGATAAGCTTTTTGATGTGCTGCTGGATTTGGTTTGCCAGTATTTTATTGAGGATTTTTGCATTGATGTTCATCAGGGATATTGGTCTAAAATTCTCTTTTTTTGTTGTGTCTCTGCCAGGCTTTGGTATCAGGATGATGTTGGCCTCATAAAATGAGTTAGGGAGGATTCCTTCTTTTTCTATTGATTGGAATAGTTTCAGACGGAATGGCACCATCTCCTCCTTGTACTCTGGTAGAATTCAGCTGTAAATCCATCTGGTCCTGTACTTTTTTTGGTAGGTGGGCTATTAATTATTGCCTCAATTTCAGAGTCTGCTGTTGGTCTATTCAGGGATTCAACTTCTTCCTGGTTTAGTCTTGGGAGAGTATATGTGTCCAGGAATTTATCCATTTCTTCTAGGTTTTCTAGTTTATTTGCATAGAGGTATTTATAGTATTCTCTGATGGTAGTTTGTATTTCTGTGGGGTCGGTGGTGATATCCCCTTTACCATTTTTTATTGTGTCGATTTAATTCTTCTCTCTTTTCTTCTTTATTAGTCTCGCTAGCTGTCTATCAATTCTATTGATCTTTTCAAAAACCCAGCTCCTGGATTCATTGATTTTTTGGAGGATTTTTTGTGTCTCTATCTCCTTCAGTTCTGCTCTGATCTTAGTTATGGCTTGCCTTCTGCTAACTTTTGAATGTGTTTGCTCTTGATTCTCTAGTTCTTTTAATTGTGATGTTAGAGTGTCAATTTTAGATCTTTCCTGCTTTCTCTTGTGGGCATTTAGTGCTATAAATTTCCCTCTACACACTGCTTTAAATATGTCCCAGAGATTCTGGTATGTTATATCTTTGTTCACATTGGTTTCAAAGAACATCTTTATTTCTGCCTTCATTTCGTTATGTACCCAGTAGTCATTCAGGAGCAGGTTATTCAGTTTCCATATAGTTGAGCAGTTTTGATTGAGTTTCTTAGTCCTGAGTTCTAGCTTGATTGCACTGTGGTCTGAGAAACAGTTTGTTATAATTTATGTTCTTTTACATTTGCTGAGGAGTGCTTTATTTCCAACTATGTGGTCAATTTTGGAATAAATGCGATGTGGTGCTGAGAAGAATGTATATTCTGTTGATTTGGGGTGGAGAGTTCTGTAGATGTCTATTAGGTCCACTTGATTCAGAGTTGAGCTCAATTCCTGGATATCCTTGTTAACTTTCTGTCTCGTTGATCTGTCTAATGTTGACAGTGGGGTGTTAAAGTCTCCCATTATTATTGTGTGAGAGTCTAAGTCTCTCTTAAGTCTCTAAGGACTTGCTTTATGAATCTGGGTGCTCCTGTATTGAGTGCATATATATTTAGGATAGTTAGCTCTTCTTGTTGAATTGATCCCTTTATCATTATGTAATGGCCTTCTTTGTCTCTTTTGATCTTGGATGGTTTAAAGTCTGTTTTATCAGAGACTAGGATTGCAACCCCTGCCTTTTTTTGTTTTCCAGTTGCTTGGTAGATCTTCCTCCATCCCTTTACTTTGAGCCTATGTGTGTCTCTGCACGTGAAATGGGTCTCCTGAATACAGCAAACTGATGGGTCTTGACTCTTTATCCAATTTGCCAGTCTATGTCTTTTAATTGGAGCATTTATCCCATTTACATTTAAGGTTAATATTGCTATGTGTGAACTTTATCCTGTCAGTATGATGTTAGCTGATTATTTTACTCATTAGTTGATGCAGTTTCTTCCTAGCATCGATGGTCTTTACATTTTGGCATGTTTCTGCAATGGCTGGTACTGGTTGTTCCTTTCCATGTTTAGTGCTTCCTTCAGAATCTCTTGTAGGGCAGGCCTGGTGGTGACAAAATCTCTCAGTGTTTGCTTGTCTGTAAAGGATTTTATTTCTCCTTCACTTATGAAACTTAGTTTGGCTGGATATGGAATTGTGCGTTGAAAATTCTTTTCTTTAAGAATATTGAGTATTGGCCCCCACTCTCTTCTGGCTTTTAGAGTTTCTGCCAAGAGATCTGCTGTTAGTCTGATGGGCTTCCCTTTGTGGGTAACCCGACCATTCTCTCTGGCTGCCCTTAACATTTTTTTCTTCATTTCAACTTTGGTGAATCTGACAATTATGTGTCTTGGAGTTGCTCTTCTCGAGGAGTATCGTTTTTGCACTCTCTGTATTTCCTGAATTTGAATGTTGGCCTGCCTTGCTAGGTTGGGGAAGTTCTCCTGGATGATATGCTGCAGAGTGTTTTCCAAGTTGGTTCCATTCTCCCCATCACTTTCAGGTACACCAATCAGACATAGATTTGGTCTTTTCACATAGTCCCATATTTCTTGGCGACTTTGTTCATTTCTTTTTACTCTTTTTTCTCTAAACTTCTCTTCTTCCTTCATTTCATTCATTTGATCTTCAATCACTGATACCCTTTCTTCCAGTTGATCGAGTCGGTTACTGAAGCTTGTGCATTTGTCACATAGTTCTCGTGTCATGGTTTTCATCTCTATCGGGTCGTTTATGGACTTCTCTGCATTCATTATTCTAGTTATCCAATCGCCAAATCTTTTTTCAAGGTTTTTAGTTTCTTTGCAGTGGGTTTGTAGTTCCTCCTTTAGCTCTGAGAAGTTTGATCATCTGAAGACTTCATCTCTCAACTCATCAAAGTCATTCTCCGTCCAGCTTTGTTCTGCTGCTGGCAATGAGCTGCATTCCTTTGGAGGGGGCAAGGAGCTCTGATTTTTTTAATTTTCAGCTTTTCTGCACTGGTTTTTCCCCATCTTTGTGGTTTTATCTACCTTTGGTCTTTGATGATGGTGACATGCAGATGGGGTTTTTGTGTTGATGTCCTTTCTCTCTCTTATTCTTCCTTCTAACAGTCAGGACCCTCAGCTACAGGTCTGTTGGAGTTTGTTTGAGGTCCACTCCAGACCCTGTTTGCCTGGGTATCAGCAGCAGAGGCTGCAGAAGAATGAATATTGCTGAACAGCAAATGTTGCTGTCTGATCGTTCCTCTGGAAGCTTTGTCTCAGAGGTGTACCCGGCCATGTGAGGTGTGAGCTGTCAGTCTCCCCTAGTGGGTGATGTCTTCCAGTTAGGCTACTCGGGGGTCAGAGACCCTCTTGAGCAGGCAGTCTGTCCATTCTCAGATCTCAAACTCTGTGCTTGGAGAATCACTACTCTCTTCAAAGCTGTCAGACAGGGACATTTACATCTGCAGAGGTTTCTGCTGCTTTTTATTTAGCTATGCCCTGTTCCCAGAGGTGGAGTCTACAGAGGCAGGCAGGCCTCCTTGAGCTGCGGTGGGCTCCACCCAGTTCGAGCTTCCTGGCTGCTTTGTTTACTACTTAAGCCTCAGCAATGGTGGGCACCCCTCCCCCAGTCTCACTGCCACCTTGGAGTTAGATCTCAGACTGCTGTGCTAGCAATGAGGGAGGCTCCATGGGTGTGGGACCCTCCAAGCCAGGCATGGGATATAATCTCCTGGTGTGCCATTTGCTAAGCCCCTTGGTAAAGTGCAGTATTAGGGTGGGAATGACCCAATTTTCCAGATATTGTGTGTCACAGTTTCCCTTGGCTAGGAAAGGGAATTGCCTTCCCCCTTGCACTTCCCAGGTGAGGCGACGCTTCGCCTTGCTTCGGCTCTTGCTCGTTGGGCTGCACCCACTGTCCTGCACCCACTGTCCAACATGCCCCAGTGAGAAGAATCCGGTACCTCAGTTGGAAATGCAGAAATCACCCATCTTCTGTGTTGATCAGGCTGGGAGCTGGGGGCTGGAGCTGTTCCTATCCAGTCATCTTAAATGCCCCCACTTTTGTTTTTTTTTTGCATGGAGTATATTTTTCCATCCCTTAACTTTCAGTCTTTATGTATTTACTGGTAAGATGAGTTTCTTGTAAGCAGCACACAGTTGGATCACAGCTTTTTAAATTTATTCAGCCATTCTATGTTTTCAGTGGATAATTCTTGGGCTTCCAAGTGGCTTGCTTAGATGCTGATAGTGGCAGTGGTGAACTAGGAGAGTGGGTGGATTCTTGGTCCCCTGGGCAGCTAGTGTGGTATGAGCAATGACAGTAGCAGTGGCACGACAATTCTCTGGATTCCAAGCAGTGTGTGTTAATATTGGCAGTGGCTGAAATGGGCTGGGTGGGTCAGTCTCCAGGCCTATAGGTGGCACTTGCAGATAGGTGCCAGCTATGATGGCAGTGATTGAGAGTTTAGGCCCAACCTCAGGTCCCCAGGAGGAGTGCCCTGATGCCCAATGTGGTGGGTTGGGTTGGGCAATTCCAGGACCCCAGGCCATGTGCTCTGCTGCAGAGGGGTAGGAGGGAAGCCAGGTTGGGTGGGCTTATATTCAGGCCCTGCAAGGGTAAAAGCAGGCAGCAGCCATGGTAGGCAAGGGTGGGAAATCCCTCGGACTCCTGGCAGAGTGCTTGACTGAGGGGTGGTAGCAGCAGTGCTGAGACTCTGCCACTGGAGATGGTGCGCCATACTCAGTGTCCATAGCCCGCACCAGCAAGTAGAAAATGCACGGACCTCTCATGTCCCAGTCCTGGTGAGGCTTGCCCTCCAGCCCTGGTAGCAGTAGCCTGGACCTAGTAATATCCCCAACCTGTCTGCAGGATTCCCCACCCAGCTGGTGACCAAATCCCAGTGGCAACTCATGCACCACTTGCCTTCGGGTCTTCGTCTCAGAAGTGCTCACTTCCCAGCATTAGCAGCTGCAGCCCATACCTCACTCATTTCTTGGTCCCAACTGCAGGAATGCTCCCTGCTCCCTCCCTAGTCCCAGAAGCCATAGCCTGAGTTTCCATAACACCTCAGTCCCAGTGCCACTGTGCTCCAGGACAGTCTATAGTCTGTCAAAGCATGAGTTTGACACTGGTACCTTGCTAGAGCTTCTTATGTCTTAGAAAAGGTGTGGGACCCAGCACAAGCTCCCTCCTGGGTGTTGTTTCATCCTATGGTCTCCTGGCGACTCCCCCATGTTAGTTTCAGGGATTAGGTGGGTTGAGAGGTAATTTTGTAACCAGGAATGCATGATTCACAGTGAGGATGTGGGGCACTAGAAGGCTTTCACTCACTCTTTCCCCACATGAAGAAGTTACTCACAGCTCTCAGCAAATCCTGGCCAGGTGTGCTGCTTCTCTAGCTTCTCCTTCTCTACTTCTGGTGTCTCCTGTCACTTCTCTGTTGAATTCCAGTGTCTTCTCGTGGATAATATATTTGAAGTGGAACTGTTTATATACTATTTTGGTTCTTTTAAGTGGAAGGGGTGGGCATTAAATGCTTCTAGTCAGTCATCTTGAAGCCCACCCCCCAGGCACAGAGAATATTCAGGCCAATGAAATTATTCCATATGATTCTATAACAGTGGATACGTGTCATTAAACATTTGTCAAAACCTGTATAATGTACATAAAAAGTTAATCTTAAAATAAACTATGGATTTTGGTTTATATTGAAGTATCAGTGTTGGTTCATTGATTGTAACAACTGGACCACACTGGGGTTGAATGTGCATGGTGGGGAGGCTGGAGTGTGTGTAGCAAAAGGTTATGAGGGAACTCTATGTACTTTACATTCCGTTTTGCCGTGGACCTAAAACTTCTCTAAAAAATAAAGTCTATTAACTATATTTAAAGGGACATCATGAAAAAAAAGCTTAATGGATGAATTAAACAGTAGATTAGAAATAGAGTTAATGAATCAGAAAAAAGTTATACACAATGCAGCATAAAGAGACAAAAACTACACACACACATATACTTATACACACACTTCATATATAGCAATGAAGTTCAGAGGTACAGAGAAAAGAATAAGAACCAACATACGTCTACTCAGGGTTTCAGAAACAGCGGAGATTACAAAAAGAATAAAGGAGGCCAGGTGCAGTGGCTCATGCCTGTAATCTTAGCACATTGGGAGGCCAAGGCGGGTGGATCACCTGAGGTCACGAGTTCGAGACCAACCTGGCCAACATGGCAAAAATCCATCTCTACTAAAAATATAAAAATTAGCTGGGCATGGTGGCACATGCCTGTAATCCCAGCTACTCCAGGGGCTAAGGCAGGAGAATCACTTGAACCCAGGAGGCAGAGGTTACAGTGAGCTGCAATCATGCCACTTCACCCTAGCCTGGGCAAAAGAGTGAGACTCCATCTCAAAAAAAAAAAAAAAAAAAAAGAATAAAGGTGTGGCAACACTTGAAGAGACTGTATAAATAATATTCCAGAATATTCCATGCATTTTTAAATCCAGAAGCACAGTGAATTCCAAACAGAATAAATAAATATAAAGGCACACCTACACATAACATAGTAAGACAGAAGAATACCTAGAATACAGAGTCTATCTTAAAAGCAGCTGGAAACCATACAAATTATCTACAAAGAAGAGACAAGTATTCTGACAGTTGACTTCAAAACCAATAGTGGAGGCCACTTAAAATAATTTCTTAAATGTGCTGAGTGAAAATAAATAAACATGAACCTCAAATTTTATACTCCAAAAACCTGCCATTCAAGAATGAATACAAATATTTCAGAAGAAAGAAACCTGAGATTCTCAGTAAAGAATTTCTAAAGGGTATACAGCAAGAGAAAGAAAAAAATTATTTTAGAAGAAAATCTGCAACACAAGAAGAAACATTTAAAAATATATGACATTTAAAAATAATATGACATTTATTAATTATATTAAATATAAATATATTTAATATAATTTATATTATTATATAATTATAATAATATAATTTATATTATTTAAATATAAACTATAATATAAATGTTTATATTTAAATAATATAAACATTTAAAAATAATACGACAGTCATATACAGTAGTCCCCATTATCCACCAGTGATCAACTGCAATCTGAAAATAGGTTAGTACAGACAATAAGATATTTTGAGAGAGAGAGAAAGAGAGTTTGACACGTATCTACCATTACAGTATCATATGGCACAGTTTCATTGCCCTAAAACTTCCCTGTGCCTGGGGAGCGGGCTTCAAAATGGCTGACCAGAAGCATTTTATGCCTACTCCTTCCACTTAGAAGAACCAAAATAGTATATAAACAGTCACATTTCAAACACATTATCCAGAGAGGACACTGGAATTCAACAGGGAAGTGACAGGAAACAGCAAAAGTGGAGAAGGAGATGGCAGAGAGGCAGCATGCCTGGCTGGAATTCGCCACATTCATAGAACTTTTATCACAGTATATTGTTATAATTGTTTTATTTTATTATCAGTTATTGTGTTAATCTCTTACTGTGCCTAATTTATAAATTAGAATTTATTATACATATATGTGTATAGGAGAAAAACATAGCACTGTATATATGTAGGATTCAGTATACTGCTATATAAACTCAGATAACCTTTCAGGAAGTCAATTCAGCTTACACATTTCTCCACTCTGGCAAGCCCATTCCAAACATGCATTGCAGATATTACTTTTCAACCATGACTCTCTTTTCAGCTTAGAGCAGAGCTTCAGAATCTTTCTCAACACAGCGCTCAAGATAGTTAAAGCTAATTGCTCAAAATTAAACAAATCTATTTGCCACAGTGGGATAAAAATACAAAAACAGTCTTAGCCAAAATTCTCCAGGATATAGAGTATGAGGCAAACATTTTTGTTCCAGTGGTTTTCTGGAGGTGCAATCCTGAGGAAACGTGAGTGAAGGAAGCAGAAAAGTGAGGCAGGGAAGGAGGGAGAGCAAATTCATCATAATGCATTATTAAGTATCACAATGTTGCACAAACAAAACATCTCTAGAGAGGTGCCCATACCACTGCTTGTCAGAACAGTCCACTGGATGAGGGCAAGATGAATCCTTTTTCTGCTGGTCCCTTCCATCTTTTGTTTCTCACTGTCAAAGTCCCCCCACAGGGCAATAGCCCTCTCTCTCCCTCCTTCTCTGGGTTGTGTTGCCTGGCCTCTCCAAGCAGCCACTGGGAATGCTATGGCCTCTGTGGGTCCCATCCAGAGACACTCACGGTGTCTCTCGTTGGAGGTGGCACCAGTGGCAGGGGTGGGGATGGTCACTGGGGCTAGCTAGGGCAACTCCATCAGAGAAGCAAGGAGAAGCAGGACCAAACAGATTTGGGCTGTTGCATAAACCAGGGTTGGTACAAGTATGATCCCATTTTTACAAAACTTTTAAAAGTCTATGTATAACACAGATATTCACATATATATATTTGCATGGTTAAGTCTGAAGGGTTATACCCAAAAATGTCTACAGAGGTTACATCTAAGTGATTTTTTTCTTTGTCTTGCTTGTCTATGCCTTTTCGGCTTGCTATAATAAATTTGTATTTCCCGTATAAAATAAAGAAGCAAGGCTGGGCGCCTGTAATCCCAGCACTTTCGGAGGCCGAGGCTGGTGGATCACCTGAGGTCGGGAGTTCGAGACCAGCCTGACCAACATGGAGAAACCCCATCTCTACTAAAAGAAAAATACAAAAAATTAGCCAGGCATGGTGGCACATGCTTGTAATCCCAGCTACTTGGGAGGCTGACACAGGAGAATCACTTAAACCCAGGAGGCGGAGGTTGTGGTGAGCTGAGATCATGCCATTGCGCTCTAGCCTGGGCAATAAGAGCGAAACTCCATCTCAAAAAAAATAAATAAATAAAAATAAAATAAAATAGCAAAGATATATGCTGGTAATTAAAAATCATATTTTTAAGTATAATATCTAATAAATCACAATAAAATTTTAAAAGTGATACTCATAAACAAAATTATATAGTAAAAATGATCTGCAAAAAAATTTAGTAGCATATGACAAAAAGTATATATGCCCAAGTGAGTCTCGAATGATAAATAACAAATAGAAAAATGGATAAATGGAATAAATAGGAAATGCATTTAAAATATGTATGTAATGAAAAATTATTACAATTAGAACCACAAAAGACGATTTTTTAGCCATCAAATTGACAAATATTTTTAAACAATACTGTATTGACAAGGGTTCAGGGGAAAGCTCTTCATGCGCCAGTGGTAGACACATCAACTGGACATCCCATCTAAAGGATGGTTTGGAATACTGTCCTTAGAGCTGAATTGTTCCTTCCTCCTCCAGATTCATCTCTTGAAGTTCTAACCCTCAAAGTGACTATATTTGGAGATAAGGCCTTTAAGTAGGTAATTAAGGTTACACGAGGTCATAAGGGTGAGGCCCTAATCTGATGGGACTGGTGTCCTTGTAAGAAGAGAAAGAGAGGCCAGAGACCTCTCTCTCTCTGGTGCACACACAGGGGAAGGGCCATGGGAGGACACAGTGGTAGTCTGCAAGCCAGGAAGAAAGCCCTTACCAGACACCAAACACTGCTGGAAGCTTGCTGCCTCCAGAACAGCGAGAAAATAAATTTCCATTGTTGAAACCACAGTCTGTGGTATTTTATTATGATGGGCCAAGCAGACTAATACACATAGCAAAATATTTTTAAATGCATATGCCATTTAGCCCAGCAATTTAATTTCTGGGAATTTAGCCTAAGGAAATAACAAAGAATTTTCTGCAAAATTTAGCACTGTTTCCATTACTGAAATTTGATAGTGAAGCTGCTCATACCAGAGTATAATGTATATAATAAAATTGAAATCATGGGTAGAAAACATTATTGAAAAATTTAATTATATATTTTTAAGTGAAAACAGCAGATTACAAAATAATGTCATATGACACACACACATATATATATATATATATATATATATATATATATATATATATATAGTGCAGTAGTTAAGCACATGAGCTTTGAGGTGCCCCAGGGGTACAGCTCAATTCGTATACACTAGATGGATGACTCTGGGCAAGTTCCTGATTGCCTGGTGCCTCAGCCTCTCCGTCTATAAAAGGGGAATGAGACTGTCTACCACCTATTGCTACGAAGATTAATTCAGATAATGAGGTCGTTATAATTAAGGGCTACTATAAATGGTGGCAGCCGAATGGGTACTCTGGACTCAAAGAGTTAGAGGATTTCAGACCTGGGTCCAGCCTGCCTCCACTAAGTACATGACCTCGGGCAAGTCACTCTACCTCTCCTGGCTTTAGGTTCTTCATCTTCAGAACGAGGACTCTGACTGGCTGATCTCTGAGGATCCTTGTGGCTCTAACCTCAAAGGATGAGACTCTGTGTCCCATCAATAACGGGAGCCATCATAGCTGTAAGCAACATAAAGAAGAGAACATCATCAGCTGCATACCACAGCCCTGCTCCTCTGGAAGGAAGCAGTTGTCCCCAGCCTTCCATGTAAGAGCAGAGTTTCACGGTAAACAATTCTGTCATTCCCCATGTGAGAGTGGCAGTAGTTTTCATAACCACTGGTTACAAAAATACATCATGGCAAAGAGCTATTTAGCATTGCTCTTAAATTAGTTTTTATTTTAATTAAGCCCAATAGCAACCTCATTTACTTGAAAAATCATAACACATATATGGGAGATGCTTCATTTATCTCAGCCACAGGCCACACTTGGTGCCCTTATCTTCTTGCAGGCCCTTCACAACCACTCCAAGATGCACCGTTTGAGAACCACTCAGATAGGGACAATTTGGAAACAACTAACAAAAAGGAAGTCTCCTTAAGGCCTCCCCAGGGAAGTAGGGGAGGAAGATCTTTCTTTCTTTGCCTGTCTCCAGTTTGAAACTGAGCCAAGGTGTGCAGTGTGCTTGTAGTCTCTGGGAATACTTCCGGTTACAGTGCCAAACAGGGTCTAGACACCTCTGTGGATCCTGGGTTTCCATGGGAACTGTGTGAGCTGAGCACTGTGCTGAAAGCAAAATGCACTCCCTCAGCACAGCTGGAAACATAAGAAGGTGACAGATTGGATGGTCTCCTCTTTAGATCACCTTCATCATCCAAGAAAGATATTAGCCTTGATTCATGGAAGCACCATCCCTTGAACTGAAATCTTATTGTTCATTATGATTGCTGAATGTGCAAGATAACAAATTGCTACAGAAAACACTGGAACCCATGCTTGAAGCATGGTTTCCAGTCACTAAATGTTTCTTAATCAAAGTTCCCTCATTTAAAAATTGAAAGTGAAAAGAATGCTAAATTCAATGTGGTGTTAATAAGACAATTAAAAGCTCCTAATAAACTACAAAACATGATGGA
Organism: Theropithecus gelada; assembly: GCF_003255815.1. NCBI lineage: Eukaryota > Metazoa > Chordata > Mammalia > Primates > Cercopithecidae > Theropithecus > Theropithecus gelada. Next base: position 68,172,310 of record NC_037673.1, read on the forward strand.
AAGGTTAATGATTATTACTACTAGTAGTATCATGGAATCTTTTCAAGTTAAAAAATACTTGTTTCTCTGTCTCTGTAGAAATCTGGCAACCCAGATAGAAAATCTTTTAATAGCATACAAGAATGACCAGCTTAATCCCCAGCAAAACCTGTGCATGTTCATTCATCTGTCAAAGGTACCCTCTGTGCATAAGAATGATCTATAGAAGCCCAAAGGTTGATTATAAAATCTCAAGTGTCTGCTTGCCTCGAGTCATTTTAGATGAGCTATTCAAAATGCATCCAAGTAATCAGTTTGCTGTGATAGACTGGAATAACAAGGAGGAGGGCTTGATTTCCTCTGCTGGAGAGGAAGCACATCCATTGTTGCCTCCCTGTCTGTGGGTTACATATCTAGCTCTTTGTGCTTAATAACATGATTTGAGACTTGAAATTTGTGTTCAAATGTATATGCTAGGAAAGAACATGTTACTTTATAAGAAACTGAAAAACTCACAGGCAGAAATGAAATCAAACAGCTCACTTGGTATCCAGTATTTCCTAGAATTTGAGGGCCTATTTATATTTTTTGGAAGGTATAATTCTTTTACATTGCATATGTGCTAGTAAGTTCTTAAAAGTGGGATCTTACTAAAGACATTATCGTTTTGATCTTATCTGCGCTGTCTTGCTGAGGAAATACTTTCAGTTCAAATTATTAATTAATTCCAATTAAAATCCCAATGCATCTTGTTAACTAGAGTTCAGGAGCACTGGGCATATCCTGGTGAGCAGAAGACATCAAGATGCAGAGAATTCAGACATAGACTGACAACGTGTAAGCAGTGTCTCTCCTCTTTTGTCAACGTGAGGATGTCTGTGTCACTTCTCTGATCCTCCATTTCCTTGTCTGCAAAATGAGTAAAAAATGCTTCCTAACATAATAAAATGAGAAAATTGGGATAAAGTTGTAAGTGTTAAATAAATGTTAATGATTGTTGCCGCTATTATTGGAAAGCTATTGGAGTAAGAACTGTTTGCCCAATTATTCTCAGTGGCCCAAATGCAATGATTGATAACTGTCATTGTTACTTCCCTTACCACCTCAGTACAGTATGAATCCCCCCAGGAAAAATATGTGTATGTGCTGAAATATTTACAGATAAAATGATATGATGCCTGGGATTTGTTTCACAAATAAAAAAGCAAGTTGTAAAATAATACAAGCCATATGCTTCCTTGGAGATAGATATAGATATGGAAATGAAAATGGAAACAGATGCAGATATAGACACAGGCTTAGCAGAAGAGACATAGATGCAGAGATGGATGTAGATATAATGCCTAATACTGCTAAAGTGATTATATCTGAGAGTAATAAAAAGAGAGCTTTCTTTCCCCTCGTTGGTGGCATGTCTGTATTTTTCAGCTTTTTAAAATAATGAACATCTATTTCTTCAATTTTTAAGTATAGTTTGCCTTTCATTTTTGTTTTGTTTTTCAAAAAGATACTAGAGAAAAGTTTAAGTTGCAATAGTCATAGTAAGAACATGAAGCATTAACTCTATAGTGTCTTAAAATTAACAAGATCTCTTGGCAATTTTACCTTTGCCTAGTCCCTCCACTTAGCTCATTCCCTCCACCCCACCACCATCTCTTCTAATGGCTGGGGTTTTTCCACCTTCAGACGATTGCCTAAATTCATGTCCTCAGAAATCTGCCAGCTAGACCACCAAGTGATGCTCATTGTGTTCCTTTATAGTGCCTAACATAATTTTATAAGCATATTTTCTTTTGTTGGCTTCCTTGTTTATTGGCTGCCTCATCCATGAGACTCTACGTGTCAGGAGGCAGAGACTATGTGCCAGGAGGCAGATGACTGTTTTGTTTATCATTGTATAGCCAGAGCCTAGCATAGAGCCTGGCACATATGTATATATTAAATGAATGAATGAACGACTGAATGAATGAATGAACGAACGAGGATCCATGCAGGAAAGCAAACATCTTCACCCAGACAAGTGCATCAGGCTCTAAAGCTGAGGGCATGGGCTCAGTCAGTAGGCATCAGAGGACTGGCATAACAATAAATATCTGCCTGCTATATTGGAAATGAAAGGTGAAGCATGATTGAATGATTTCTGCTTAAATTCAAAGAACTCCTCCAGGCAATGCTTACTTAAGAAGCCAGATCTTTAAAATGAACCCCCCTCCTGCAGATGGGGAAACTAAAACCAGAGAAATCACACAGTTGGTAGTTGGCAGAGCTGGAAGCCCAGGTCCTTGTCTGTCAGCCTAGCGCTCTCTCAACTGGCCCTCACTGACCGCACTGTGACAGCAATATATCCCAGGCACTCGCAGACTGATTGCCCCAGAGGTTCTTCCTGGCTTTTGTCGGCACTGGAGTCTGAAAGTAAATGAATAGACTTGCTTTTCTGATGGCCTTTTTATAGGTTGTTTATCACATAAAATACAGATTTATACCTAGTTTGACACCAACATTCCTTTTATTGCAGAACTATCTCAAATCCCAAACCAATATGAAACTCACTTTCTTCCTCTGACTTCTCTTCCGCAGAAACTTGCCTAGTGTCCCTCAGAGCCAAGTCTGCGGTTCATTGTCAACTTCTTTGGTGTTTAATAGTTATATTTAATTACATGTGATACATGTATTAAATGCATGTAATAGCAATTACATGTATTGAATGCTTACTGTATGCCAGGCACTATTCTACATGTGTTACACGTTGTGACCAATGTTCAAAACAACCCTATGAAAAAGTGATAGTATGTCCATTTAAAACGTGTGAACTGGGACACAGTGAGGTTTCAATAAGTCACCTAATTAGCAAATGGAGGAGCTGGGATTGGACCCAAGCAATCCAGAAACCACACTGATAACTACAAGTGGTTGTGTTGTCGCTGTTGTTGTTGTTAAATATAGGTGTTTATTTCCGTGTTGTACACTAGCACAGATGTAACCGGTCCGGGGCTGTGGGGAAGACTCCACCTTCCTCCACATGTGCCTCTTATCTCTAATCCAAGGCTGTGGCTCTGCTAACGGCCACTTCCCAGTCAATATGAAGGTAGAAAGAGGAATACTGGAGCAAACCACTTCCCTTTCTCTTTCTTCAGCCACTTTTCATCTTGAAAAATTTCAACTCTATAGAAAAAAAATGGAAAGACAAAAAAATGGAACCAAGAACTTTTCACCTAGATTAATTGTGGACATTTTGCTACATTTATATTCTCTCTCCCAGCCCATTAGAAACATTATAAATGAAAATAGTTCACTTGATGAGGTAAAATATTGGGGAAATTTTTTATTCCCTTTATTGTCAGAATGTTTGTCCCGAAAACACACAGCAAACAAGAAAAAACAATTTAAAAAGATAAACACGTGAAAGCCACAATACAAATGTGGCCAGCCTAGTTTCTCCATACAACATAAAGAGAGTAAACAGAGAGGCAACTGGGATAGAAACAGAATGAATCTGGAGGCTGGATGCGAGCTGCAGCTCCACCACTTCCTGAGCTTTGTGATAATTGGGCAAATCACTTAGCCTTCCCGAGCTTCCATTTCCTCCTGGGTAAAATGTATAGGAATTATTAAGTATCTGTATTTCCAATGATTCTAATTTAGTGGGTCCAAGGAATCTGCTGAAAATCTGCCTTTTTAACAAGTTCGATGTAGCTGGTTCACAGAACACATTCTGAGAAACATTGAGTAGGAAGGAAGTTAGCTAAGGAATTTCTGATATGGGGGAAAGAGATCCCAAGCCCTTTACAATGTCTCTTCGGCTCTTCCTTCCACAGCTATACCCCCTTCCCCTTCCCTTATCTTCTCCCGCCCTGGAGGCGCCACAGTTTTACCTCTCTGGCTCCAGTTTGGTCTCCTCCGAGTAAAGTCCTCCTGTATCATCTTCTCTACCCTGTATCCCACCCCCAATTCATCCAACTTTTCCCACCAGTCTCTAACATAAAGCTCGTGCTTCAGACAGCCCTGTCTGCACCTACAACACCTCCCTCTTGCCCTTAATCTCTGCCTTCTGTTCAGAGCCCATCTCAGCTCCTCCTCTTCCAAGAAACCCTCCCTCATTATTCCCACCACCCTGAGCTCCTTAAACAGTTTAGCATTTAACTCAACCTTGAATTATTCTCCTGGCCCCCTTGTTTTATTCTGAGCAGCTCTAAATATGCTCTGAGCCCCTTGAGCAGCAGTGATCTCTCTTTCCTCATATTCTCTGTGACACTTAGCACACTACTAGACACATAGTAGGCACCAACTCAACCCAAACTGACTGGCTGATTACTTAACTGACTTACTGAGGATGTCTAGATGAGATCACAGAAAGCAGCTTTGAAAGGGTGAGAACAAGTGTGGAGCTTATAGGTTGAGGAACCTACTTAGGGGCCCTTGAGTAGCGCTGACCAATCTTTAAGGCTGTTTTAAATAATGAGCCGTTAAGTGGCAAGATAAAAGTAGAGTTCACGATAAAATCTAAAATGAATGAAACGCAATGGGCAAACAGCTGCTGTCACATGCTCTGTTGTCTCTTTGATGAGTTTCAATTAAAAATAGCCTTAATACATAAAATTCCCTGGCGAGTTCCCTTTATTGTCCCTTTAGTGTGTTACTAAGGAGTTACTGGTATCATTTCATGGCTCCAGCACAAATGCCTCTAGGATTTATTGCTAGGTTCACATCTCTGCTCTTTTATAGATTTCTTCCAAGAGGGGCTTCAATACAGGGCTCCCATTATACGTCCCTTGTGGCAGTTTGGCTAGAGCAAGCTGCATCAGCAAATGGCAATAAAGCTCACCAAGGCAACAACAATTCCTCACCAGCAGAGTTTGATTTAGAGCAGAATGTTTCTAGAAAGATTCTGATGTAACCCTTTTACTTCCATCTCCCAACAACATAGAAATGGAAAAATCAATTACAGCTCCCAGGTTTCATATGTTGCTGAGTTTTGCCATAGCAGGAGGGGGAGGATGGTAAAACACACACACACACACACACACACACACACACACACTCACACATACTTCTCTTTAGACAAAGCCATTTTGCAAATAACTAAAAAACAATAATAGTGCTTCCAAAAAGGTGGTATGTTTAGTTAAGACAAACTACAAAGAAGTACTATTAGAAAGGCCTTATTTTTATTTAAGGGCTTAAAAAAGCTTAAATCACAAACTCTTAGTTAGTTACGTCGACAGGCTGTCAATAAAAATCAGTAGGCTGGGGTCACTAGAGTCACTAGCGCATTTATCAGTCCTGGGTCTTTAACCAGCGGCCATCGTCAAATCTCATTAGCTCGCTCTGTATCCAGAGTGGAGAGACCATCTATCAGTTACTGTTACTTTGTGACAAACCATACGAAGAGAGTTTTAAATCCACCTGTGCTTTAAACCTGGGAAAGAGAGGATAAATGTCCTCGGGTATCAGCTCCAACAGATAAAGTGTCTGCAGAAGGCAACAGGATGATTGTGTGTGGGTTGGACTGCGTGGCTGTTTTGTTTTAAATTAACCAATGATTGCTGACTTCATTCTACAGACCTGACTTGCCCTTTCTGGATGCTTCCTAATCTCACTCTCCATAGAGGACTGAAAAATAAGTGTTGTAAAATTAGCACAAGTTTAGTGACATTATAATTAGATAACTTTCCCCCTTGAAAGTCCAACTCCTGAATCACTGAACAGATGTGATGTTCTGTTCAATGTTTATCTGACTGTAAAAGCAGAGAACAGAAACAATACACTTGTAATTAAGTAATAGGGCATGACATCCTTGACACACAGCCATCAGACACTGCCCTTCTTTATTTTAATACCCTCAGGTATTACTGCCCTTTCTTCTTTTTACAAAAATCAACAGATCATTTGAGCAAACATTTTATTCCCACCTTAGCCAACTTGTACTTATCTAAATGACTGCCAGTCTAAATTGTGTAACGGACCCCCTCCACCTACCAGATGCTCGGCAAAAGTCTTAGTTCATTAGATTGTCTAATGACCAACAGCAGTGCTTCCCAACCTTTATTGCATTTTCAGATCACCCGAGGATCTGGTTAAAATGTAGCTTCTGATTCAGGAAGTCTGCCATGGAGCCTGAGATCCTCCAGCTCTAACAAACTCCCAGGTGATGCTGATGCTGCTGATCTGAGATGCACACATTGAGCACAGATAACCGATAATCTTCTCTAAAATTTCCAACAGAAAATAGAAACACAGTTACATAGTTGCATGTGATTTGTTTCCTGGAAGATAACAATGATTATTTTTAAAGAGAAGTGGATTTTAAACATGAATTTTAAAACACAGTAGTAATCTCCCTAAATGTTGTCTCCATGGATAGATATCTTTTTAGATCTCAGAGAGGTCCTTTGAGGCCAATGAGTATTGACTTCAGGAAGTGATCCAAGACAGAACACACACAGATTCATTTAAAGCAAAGCTTAAAGCCAATAGTTATCCACAGCCGCACTATTGATGACTGCTTAGCTCTTCCTTTACAGTAAATGTCCATAAACAAATCGAAATATGCTCTCCTTATTTTTGAAAACCTTTTCCTGAGAATAGGATTCAAGTTCATATTCTCACCTATAGCATCTGCTGTGCAAAGTTTATTTAAATGTGACATACTTAAATAAGATTTCTGAAATTACTAAAATTAATTCCCTTTGAAATTTATTAGCCTAATATAGATTCAACTATGGAGATAAATGTCAAAGATTCACAATATTCTGGTTCACATTTCATGATTTTATGATCCTGTACTTAATAGCAACTTTCTTCTGAGGAGCTCATAACACCTCATATTCATTCTCTCAATAAACTTTTCTGAGTTTGCTAAGACAATGGGTCACATTATAAATCTGGATTTGCAAGGTTAATATCTAAAGGCAACATAATTTTTCTATAATTCGGGTAAGTAGATACTAAATAGAACATCTATGTTGGATATGATTCTCTTATTGAGTATAATTAAGCTTTCCAAAAGAGTGGTTAACACCATTATACTCATAGATACTAGCATAATTTCCTATACACACAAGGAACATTGTAATAAAACAGCTGAATATATTCATTCCACAGATATCTAACGTCTGTAATAATAATAACAACAATAATAACTATTGTTTATAATAAATCATGGACTATTCTAAACACTTTACATCTAAGTTGTTATTCTTTAAAACAATTTTATACGATAGATGTTATTATTACCCCCATTTCACAGATGAAGTGAAATGCTGAGAGGCTAAATAATTGGCCCGAAGTTATAAAACTAGTAAGTAGTAAAGCCAGAATCCAACCAAATCCAGGCAGCCTAACTTTTGTGCTCAAGCTCTACCATATGCCAGACACCATCCTAGGCAGTGATCATCAAAATTAAAGGTTCTTATGCAGATGGCAACGTGTTGTATTCATAGCATCTCCACTGAAGCCCAGCTCACTTCTTCCTATCAGTAGTCATTATGTCCTTTTCAACCGAGCTCATATTTGGCCTGAGAGCCTTTCTCAACCCAGAGTTCCAAGGCAGCCATTATCAATTAGAGATGATACATGAATCAAAATGTATTTGCCATGACTGACTGTGTGCGCAAAGCACAATCATTTCCTGATCTTCAAATACTTGTATTTCAAATGGTTATTCACAAGTTGGTACAGGTTGCACCAGGGAATTTTCACATCAAAATTCTTTACAAATGCCCTTTATAGGCTGTAATATTTCTTTAGCCTAAGAATTTGGGAAGGATGTTTACCTCCCTGAAATCATATGTTATTTTTTAAATCAACTATCTATAGGAAAAATTTAAATTAGAATCCTATATCCTAAAAATGGGAACAATAGACACTGGGGACTACTAGAGAGGAAGAGAGAGGAAGTGGGGAAAGGGCTGAAAAACTACCTGTTGGATACTGTGCTTACTACCTGGGAAATGGGTTCAATCTATCCAAACCTCAGCAGTACACAATATACCTTTGTAACAACCCCACACATGTACTCTGCTCTAAAATAGAAGTTGAAAAAGAAAAAAAAATTGAATCCTGTGTCCTACAATATAAATACCTAGATTTTTAAATTTTTGTTTAAAAAAATACTGGAAAAAATATGAGATTACATTTTTACAATCTTGAGGGGAACAAACCTTTCTCAAGCATGACAAAAATCCATAAACAACATAAAAAGACAGATTTAACTACTCAAAATTGCAAAACTTCTTTACAACCAGGATACTCTAAGCAAAGTTAAAAAACAAATGACATCATTTCTGGATAGCTGAGATAATGGTGGCTGTCTAAATCTGAATCCCTCCACACATCCTCCAAAAACCACATAGGTCAAAAAGAAGAAAAAAGATACATACACAAATTCCACACCTTCATCAAAACCAGTAACACGACAAACTTTAAATTATCTGTAATCAACAAAAAATATATATATACAGACACACTATACTAGATCTTCCACTACAAGCCTTAGCACAGATTGAGTAGGGGAAAGAGGATCTCCAGAAAATCTGGGAGGAAGAGAGAAGAGGGGATCAAGCTAAAATAGCTCCCAGAGAGAGAAAGCCCATCTTCAATGTTAAAATACTGAAAGACAGTTTTTGTGGATAAGAATACAGACAACAAGGAAGAAACTGAAAAGTGACATGAGATTCGGGGAGGCAGTTCTGGAAAGGCTGGGGAAGAAAAAGACAAAGGAAAAGTACGGGTAATCTTTGGAGACTGCATAAAGAATGCAAAAAGAAGCACGAGGGAAAGATTTAGGAACCTGCAAGACAAAAGAATACAAAAGTAATCAAAGGACACACAAAATTATTAGGGCTAAATAATTCTTTATTGTTGGGAGGTGTCTATCTTGTGCATTTGTAGGATATTCAGCAATATCCCTGGCCTCTACCTACTAGATGTCATTAGCACCCCACCCCTAGTTATGACGACCAAAAATGTCTCCAAACATTGTCAAATTCCCCTGAGGGGCATAGTCACATCCCATTGAGAACCACTGACCTAGAGCAATGATTTGTGAATTTCTGATTGGTTTGTTTGTTGCTTGAAGTCTTTTCTCTAGATGTTTTGCATTTTTGTAGTAAACTTTTAAGGGAAAAAAATAATGAAAATTAAGGAAGGAAAAGATATTTCAATCCTTCATTCGTTTATTTCACATTCAATAAGAATTTGTTGAATGTATTGAAAGGTAACAGACATTGTGTAAAAGATGAGTAGGTAAGGCAATCACAACCCAAATTTTTATACTTTTCATATTACTTAATTTAATATTATCGTGGATTTATTAATGTCTATATTTCTAAGAATTGCTACCACAGTTATTTTTAATCTAGGATCTTAACACACAAGCAAAACACTATATATGTCATTTTGCTACAAATGTTTAGAAAACTCACTGTGGATAACTATTTTTGGTGCTATCATTGAAATTCTCTTTGTACAATACTTTGTTAGACATTGCTGTGATCATGTTGTGTAACAAATAGCCATAAAATCTCAGTGGCATACCACAATAGGCATTTATTTAACTTGCACATCGCTGTGTGGGCCAGGCCCCAGCTGACCTCGCCTGGGCTCAGTTTGAGTGGCTCTGTTCCTTGTGTCCCTCACCCTCTTCCTCCTATGGGCAGTTGAGAGGAGGCATGTTCTTTCATGGCAATGGCAGAGGCACAAGAGAAACAGAATCACAAGAGAATTAGACTCAGAACTGTTACGCTGTTGCTTCTGTTCTATTCTCCTCAGCTAGCACACTATCACAGGACAGAGAAAATAACCTCCACCCACCAGAGTGAAGGGAACTGTAAATTCACATAGCAAGGGACAGAGACACAGCAAGGGTTGAAGGATTAGGGCCAATGCTGCCATTTACCACAGCAAGGAAAAAAACTTAATTTTGTTTTACTATTTCAAGTTAAGATTTCCAGGCTGGGTGCAGTGGCTCACTCCTGTAATCCCAGCACTCTGGAAGGCCAAGGCAGTCAGATTGCTTGAACCCAGGAGTTCGAGACCAGCCTGAGCAACATGGTGAAACCCCATCTCTACAAAAATACAAAAATTAGCCAGGTGTAGTGGTGCATGCCTGTAGTCCCAGTTACTTGGGAAACTGAGGCAGGAGGATTGCTTGAGCCCAGGAGGTTGAGACTGCAGTAAGCCTTGAGTATGCCACTGCATTCCAGCCTGGGTGACAGAGCACGAATCTGTCTCAAAAAAAGAAAAAAAAAAAAAAAGGATTTCTGAACACAGACTCTTAATTAATCCAATAGCAGAGTAAGAGTTTTCAACAATGAAAAAGATGATTGAGTCGTCAACCTCAGAGGGATTATGATTTCACTATGCTTTTATTAGAACAGCAGCAATACCAAATTTATTTTTTACAGCAATTCATTTCTAAAGACCAACATTTCAGTGGTAAATGCCAGTAAGTGACTTTTACTATCATATATACTACAGCTTTTATAGCAATTTTAAGCAAGAAACTTTTTAGATGTCATTATTTATATTCTTTATTTGATCTTAAAAAGAATTTTTCTGAAACACAACACTTCTTAAAATCAAATATGAATCCCTCAGATTTAGATTTCCACATTCTGTATACTCCAGGGGAAAAAAATAATTGGATTGTGCTTTCTCATTCATGACCATTTAAATATTCAGTTTCTTAGGTTACATTTTAGTGTGTTTTTATGTTTTATTCAGGACACAATGTTCCAGCAAATATCACAAACCCAAATCAATGGCTTATACTGACATTAAATATGCCATTAACATGCTTGTTCCCAGGAAAGTTCAATGAGAAGGCGTCAACAAACCTGCAGAGAAAGGCTTGCTGCATTCAAAATAAATGATAGAAGAGGCACCAGAAATAACTTAAAACATTAGGATGATCAAGAGGAGAAAAAGAAATGTGAAAATATCTAGCTCTCTACTTGGCACGCAAAAATTATCCCGATTTCCATATACACAGACCTAGCAACAAAACAAATTTATGCCATTTTCCACAGCAACCACGCTGTTCCTTTCATCTCTGGGACTTAGATGTTCGCAATGTAATGTGACTAACACCTTAGATCCCAGATCTCTAATGTCCGCATCACCACGAGCCACAGCAGGATACCACAGAGCAGCATTTCCAGAAAACAGCACTGAAAGATAAGCAACTCAGATAGAGGGACCAAAAAGAAGATAGCATATGTCAGGTTATAGCATTTTTTTCATCTCTTTTTCATTCGTTCACTTACTGAACAGAGAACATTTACTAGCCATGCCTTTGAAAGGCAACACATGTCCCACTGTCTGGGATTGATCTTGAAAATGAAGAGAGAGAGAAGGCTGGGGCTAGCCCAATGATGTTGAACTTCTTAGTATTCTGAAATAAGGGGTGAGGGCATCTGCTGAGGTGGCCTGTGAGCTTTAGTCTGTAGAAAGGTTTGGCAATACACTTTTGGCCTATGATGCTTTAAAGAAAGTTTCAGATTAGAAGAGGATGGCAGGAGGTCATGAACACTGACAGCAGAGAGAGGGGCCTGAAGAACTTGAAGAGCAGACCAAAATCCCAGGTATAAACTCAATCACTTATACTCAACTGAGTTCAATCACTTATACTCAACTGAGTTCATTTTTAAGGCTGTCTCATAATACTTCATATTCACAATGATGACCCAGAGTCACTCAGAAGGTATTGACTTGTGTTCAATTCACTCTTTTTAAAAATGCAAAACAAATGAAATTCTCTTTAAAAAGATTTTAATGAAAAATTGTTACATATTTTTAAGAGCTGTATTGAGGCATAATTAATGAACAATGTAATCCACATACATAAAGTGTACATTATTGGAGATTTTGATATATGTATACACCTGTAAAACCATTCCAAAAATTATGAAAATGAGCATTCTCATTACCTCCAAAAGATTATTCACACCCCTTTGTAATACCTTTCTCCTGCATATCTCTGCCCTAGGAACAATCTCTGGGCAACTACTGATCCGCTGTCACTGTAGATTAGTTTTCATTTTGTATAATTTTGCATAAATGGAATCATACACTATCTACTCTTGTTGTTTGGCTTCTTCCAGTCAATATGATTGTTTTGAAATCCATCCATATTGCTGTGTATATCAATAGTTCATTCTTTTCAAATTGCTGAATAGAATTCCATTATGTGAACATACTATAATTTGTTTACCCTTTTACCTGTTGATGGATATATTATAATTGTTTCCAACTTGGGGCTATTAAAAATAAAGTTCTTGAAAACATTTATGTATAACTCTTGGTATGGAGATATGCTCTCCTTTCTCTTGGATTAATACCTTAGAGAGGAATGACTGGATCAGACAGTAGGTATATGTTTAACATTTTCAGAAATTACTTTTAGAAATTGTTTTCCAAAGTGATTGTACCATTTTCCATTTCTTCCAGCAGTATATGAGAGTTCCAGTTACTCCACATCTATACCAACACATGGTGGAGAGTCAGTCATTTTCATTTTCGATTCTGTAGTGGTATCTCAGTGTAGTTTTAATTTGTATTTTCCTAATAACGAATGAGGTTCAGCATATTTTCATGTGTTTATTTCCCATACATATATCTTTTTTGGTAAAACAACTATCCAAATATGTTGCCCAATTTTTAATTGAGTTGTCTGTTTTCTTATTATTAGTCTTTGAAAGTTCTTTATATATTATTGGTACATGTCCTTTATCAGATATATGATCTGCAAATATTTCCTCCCCATCTGTACTTGTCTTTTTATTATCTTTAAAGGATCTTTTGAAGAGGAGAAGTTCTTAGTTTTAGTGAAGTTCAGTTTAATTTGTTCCTTTATAAATCATGTCTTTGGTGTTTCATGAAGAAATACTTGCCTAATGTTGCCGAGTGCAGAGGCTCACACCTGTAATCCCAGCACTTTGGGAGGCCAAGGCAGGTGGATTGCTTGAGCTCAGGAGTTCAAGACCAACCTGGGCAACATGACAAAACTCTGTCTCTACTAAAAATACAAAAATTAACTGGACGTGATGGTGTGCTCCTGTAATCCCAGCTACTTGGGAGGCTGAGGCAGGAGAATCTCTTGAACCTGGGAGACGGAGGTTGCAGTGAGCCAAGATCACACCACTGCACTCTAGCCTGGGTGACAGAGTGAGACCTGTCTCAAAAAAGAAAGAAGGGAAGGAAGGAAGGAAGGAAGGAAGGAAGGAAGGAAGGAAGGAAGGAAGGAAGAAAGAAAGAAAGAGAAAGAAAGAAA